>NC_060121.1:844002412-844305442 GCF_021461395.2 Schistocerca americana
ATACAGAGATACGTAAACAGGCAGAACACGGCGCAGCGGTCGGCAACGCCTATATATAACAAATGTCTGGCGCAGTTGTTAGCTCGGTTACTGCTGCTACAATTACAGGTTGTCAAGATTTAAGTGATTTTGAACGTGATGTTACAGTCGGCGCACGAGCGATGGGACACAGCATCTCTAAGAGAGCGATTAAGTGGGGAATTTCCCGTACGACCATTTCAGGAGTGTACCGTGAATATCAGGAATCCGAAAAAAAAAAAAAAAAAAAATCAAATTCCGATATCGCTGCGACCGGAAAAGATCCTGCAACAACGGGACCAACGACGACTGAAGAGTATCGTTCAAGGTGACAAAAGTGCAACCTTCCGCAGGTTGTGGCTGTTTTCAGTGCTGGGCCATCAACAATTGTCAGCGTGTGAGCCATCCAACGAAACATCATCGATATGGGCTTTCGGAGCCGAAGGACCACTCGTGAACATTTGATGACTGTACGACACGAAGCTCTACGCCTCGCCTGGTCCCATCAACACTGGTCGGACGAGTCTCGCTTCATGTTGTATCGAGCGGAAGGACGTGTACGGATGAGGAGACAACCCCATGAATCCATGGACCCTGCATGTCAGCAGGGGACTGTTCAATCTGGCGGAGGCTCTGTAATGGTGTGGGTCGCGTGCAGTTGGAGTGAATGAGAGCCCTAATAAGTCTAGATACGACTCTGACAGGTGTCACGTACCTATGCATCCTGTCTGATCACCTGCAAGCATGCATATCCTTTGTGCATTCCCACGGACTTGGGCGATTCCAGCAGGACAGTGCGACACCCCACACGTCCAGAATTGCTACCGAGTGGCTCCAGGAACACTCTTTTGAGTTTAAACAATTCTTCTGGCCACCAAACTCCCAGGACATGAACATTATTAAACATATCTGGGATGCCTTGTAACTCGCTGTTCAGAATAGATCTCCGCCCCCTCGTATTCTTACGGACTTATGAAGAGCCCTGCAGGATTCACTGTATCAATTTCCTCCAGCACTACTTCATACGTTAGTCGAGTCCATGCCACGTCGTGTTGCGACACTTCTGCGTGCTCGCGGGGGCCCTACGCGATATTAGACTAGTGTACCAGTTTCTTTGGCTCTTCAGTGTATATATGGAAGGCAACTGCTCATAAATTTGGTAACAGAGGGTTGGGGTTGGGTTGTTTGTGGGAAGTGACCAAACAGCGAGATCATCGGTCTCGACCGATCAGGGAAGGATGGGGAAGGAAGTCGGCCGTGCCTTTTCAGAGGAACCATCCCGGCATTTGCCTGGAGCGATTTAGGGAAATCACGGAAAACCTAAATCAGGATAGCCGGACGCGGGATTGAACCGTCGTCCTCCCGAATCCAAGTCCAGTGTGCTACCCACTGCGCCACCTCGCTCGGTTTGGTAACAAAGCTAGAGTTTCACTTGTAAATTAAGAACTGCTTGTAAACACTACGGAGATGTTTATGCTCAGCCTATTCAAATATTTCAAATACTTTTGAGAAATGAGACGATAAATGGTGTTCAGAGTTTAGCACAAATGCAGTGGCAGCCCTTTCCCCGGAGGAAATTTCGCTTTCGCCGCTGCGACGGCCGTACACTGGGACGTCGCTCGCGCCTGTCCTGCGGGACACGAGATACCGTTTGAGCCCTGCGGAGACTAATGACTGCTTTCCTCGCTGCTCTGCGCTCCGCATTCCTCGTCACCTCTCTGGCCCGATATTTTCGTCACCTCCCCGGGAAGCGCCGCGCGGCCCGTAGCGCTTAGCGGGGCATTAAGTCCCAGCCCGCGGTATATACGAAATGGCGGGTAATTAAGGCGAGTGCCAAGTGGCGCTCCGGTGGGCCTCGTTAAGGAAACACTTATCACGGCGCGGGCGAAGGCGGAAGCCTCCGTCACACCAGTACCCACTCGGTCGCTCGCTCACTCACTCTAAATCTTTAGCGCCAGATAAAGGCTTTCACCGCCCGTGTCTTCAGCCGGGCTCCAGCGTATCGTTCTGTGAAGCTGTGCGTAATCTGGTCCGGATTTTAATTGGGCATCCTCCATCATGAGTAGTGCGTAGGAATCCCGCAGCAACTGTGTATTTTCCTGTCAATGAAACCGCGGCTGGCTATGGTCGGGCAGAACGCTTTAGAGCCATTTCCGATGTCGAGATGCTTCCTTCGTCAATGATTAGCAGACAGTACTATCATTCCCGCCGGTTCACCAGGACGGCACCTGGTTCATTAGTGAGCTTATGGGTTGACCAAAGTAGCATCAGAGGATTTCCCCACGATGTCCGAATGTAACGCTATAATACAGATGTGATCTATTCTTAAAACATTTTTTCTAAAGTATCAACTAGCTTCGTACAAGTAGTGATATTAACATTTTCATATTTTCTGTCTTTCCACTGTTTCTTTCACATTACTGCCATTAACTCCATTCTCGATTAATAAAAAAAACTCCCATGTATAAAACATCTCCAAATGCCTTATTACCTAACTCATTATCAAACAAGGGATAAGTTTTGCGTGGGTAATTTACATTACATTGCAAAAGTTAGGTTCTCGCGCAGCTCAATGTTTATGACGTCATACCTCCTTAGCTACGAAGCATGCAGCAATATAATTTTGAGCGTACATTCAGTAATATAAGAGCTACGTCCAAAAAGTAAGTTCCCTTTGGTTGTATAAAACAAACTTGTACAGATACAGTAAAAATATTTGTTGTACAAAAATCTACAACTGTTAAACTACTTTTCTACATAGCTTCCGAAATTTTGCAGGCACTTGTCACAGTGTGGCAAAAGTTTTTGTATGCCTTCTTCATAGAAGGTTGCAGCCTGTGTATTCAACAATGTGGTAACATCATCGCTGAAGTGTTGACCACCAAGGACAGATTTAAGGTGTAAGAAGAGGTGGAAGTCGCTAGGGGCGAGGTTCGGGCTATACGGAGGATGAACAAACGAGTCCAAGTGAAATTCCCGTAAGAGTTGTTTGGTCTCATTCGCCGTGTGAGGTCGGGCATTATCGTCGGAAAAAAACACACCTTTTGACAGCAATCCTCGGCGCTTGTTCTGTATTGCGCGGCGCAATTTCTTAATGGTCTCTCAGTAATCATGTGCATTGATTGTTTGGCGTCGTGGTAAGAAATCAATCAGCAAAATGCCTTTTTCTGTCCCGAAAAACGGTGCATATGACTTTTCGAGGTATCAAGATTTCCTTAGGCTTAACCTTCGTTGGGGATGAAGTGTGCCTCCATTCCGCTGATTGCCGTTTTGTTTCAGGGGTGTCGCACGATACCCAAGTTTCATCCCTAGCGACTATCCGAGAAAGAAAACCATCGCCTTCTTCATTGTAGCGTGTCAAAAACTGAAGTGCACTGCCTATACGTTGTTCTTTGTGTTACTCAGTAAGAATTTTTGGTACCCAACGTGAGGAAAGTTTTCGAAATTTCAGTTTTTCAGATCGTGAGATCTGCGGAACTTCCATAGCAAGGGCAGAAGTTGTAAACCTACGGTTGTGCTTAAGTTTCTCTTCAATTGTGTGAACCAGTTCATCAGTAACCACAGCCGGGCGTCCACTTCGTTCTTCATCGTGTAGTTGATCACAACCTTCATTGAACAGTCCGACCCATCTTCTAACCACAGTATCACTCATAGCATTTTGTCCGTAAACGTCACAGATTTGCCGATGAATTTTCTTTCGTTTAACTTTCTTTGCATTTAGAAAACTAATCACAGATCTGATTTCACACGCGGCGGCATTTTCAATTACGGCTGACACTGTGAAGAAACACTACAAAGCACACGTCGGCAGCAGCGATCTGAAAATGGCGTACTTGTCCTCTTCTTGAGTCAGAGTAACTGCCGCGCATGCTCGGAACTGCGATCGTTGCTCTGCCGCGGATAGAAATACAAACGGAACTTACCTTGTGGACGACCCTCGAATGTGGGATCTGCCTACACGATATGTTGCGGAAATTTGTGGTAAGTTCCTATAGCAGCAAACTGCTGGGGTCATCGGTCCCTAAGCTTACACACTACTTAATCTAACTTACGCTAAGGACAACACACACACTGATGCCCGAGGAGGACTCAAACTTCCGACGGAGAGAGGCGGGGGGGGGGGGGGGGGGGGGGGGGGGGGGCAGGGGGGAGGGGGGGTGGAGGCAGCCACGCGAACCGTGGCAAAGCGCCTTAAGGCGGTGTGCGGTGTGTTGCGAATAGTCAGCAGTGAAGATATAATACATTAAAACGTCACGCCTGATTCAGAAGTTCCACGTTATCAACAGCGAAACGATGGTAAACGATAAACTTTTTCCATTTGTCATTCCGTGGGAGGTGTCAGCAAGAAAAAGTTTAGTAAAGGTTTGAAATTATGTTTAAAGTGTGTTGGAAGTGCATAAGTGCCCTCACTCTTAAATACTGGATGGGTTCAGTCTGGGTGATTTGTGCCCTGTGAGTTACGCTGGCTCACGACACAGAGACAGCTCCCCGCTGTAATGCTTGTCTTACTGTGTTAAACCTTTAAAATAAGGTTAAATATCTTTATCACCAGACTGTAACACTATTTTTTAATTTCTAAATCCACTCAGTAATTATATAAAATATTCAAATCAGATTTTTTTGCGCCTCTAGAAGCCGTGAAATAGGCAACCAGCAACTGGAATCGTGCCCCGTTTAGTGGTTTAGCAATATAGATTAATAACACCTTCTTGTACATGTGCTCCATCTATGCAGCTAAATAAAAAGCTGTTTGTTTTAATGCCACACGCGTTTCGCTTCTTTATATTTCCGCAACATCATCAGTTTGTAATACGTATTTGTTGCACGAATATAACAAATGTGTTTTCTGGTGTATTACTATATAGTTTTTCTGTTATTTTCTAATTATTAGGTAAGAAACATCTTTCTCTAGCAAAAATCTCTTCAGGTGAAACTCCATGTATGGTCGCAACTGCGATTTTTTGGGATCTCTATGGAATTGGATCTCTATGGACTGCGCGTACCATGGTTGTCCTATTTCTGGCGTAATACATTTCAACCAAGCACTTCAATTTCACTACGCGTTTTGTTAAAAGGGTGGGTTGCCTCGTTGTGTTTACATTTATAGTGTTGCCCCCTGTAGCTGTGTTTTTTCGGTCGTCTTTTGTTTGCGTTCTGGTGTCTGCATGCATTCGATAGTCTTCAAATGAGAGAGCACAGCAATCAGTCGTCCTTTTATTTTAGGTTTTATTCGGCAAATCTAGGTTATAGTGCACTGATAATGGCTAGGCACTAGCCGAAACCTAGTGCCTAGCCATTATCAGTGCACTATTTCATGGTGTCAATGCACGTCCTAATACGTCAGTCCCCTGTCGTTCTGGCTTCAGTCGACAGAAGTTCTAGGACGTGCACTGATCCCATGAAATAGTGCACTGATAATGACTAGGCACTAGCCGGAACCTAGATTTATCTAATAAAACCTAAAATAAAAGGACGACTGATTGCTGTGCTCTACCATTTGAAAATCATATCACAGCCGTTGAGTACACCCACGTTCCTAATGGGAAGTAACGCTATTTTGATAGTTGTTTATCTGTTATGTAGGCGTATGTGTAAAACTACGATTAACAACATTAGAAATTTTATGTGAATTGTTACTACTGTGGGTCATGTTTACGGAAATGCTGCAGAAAATCTGGTGCCTACATATTTATCATAGAATCAAATGGTTCAAATGGCTCTGAGCACTATGGGACGTAACTTCTGAGGTCATCAGTCCCCTAGAACTTAGAATTACTTAAACCTGACTAACCTAAGGACATCACACACATCCACGCCCGAGGCAGGATTCGAACCAGGGACCGGGAGCAGTTGTGCGGTTCCGGACTGAAGCGCCTAGAAGCGCTCGGCCACAGCGGCCGGCTGTCATAGAATCAACCGTGTTGGTAGTAGCGCCAATAGTTGCTTTGCTTCGTCAGAGCGCACGCGCTCGTCATTTCAGTACCTGCCACGATATACACGGAGGTTACGAAAGTCGTGGGATAGCGATATGCACATATACATATCGCTGCAGTATCGCGTACAGAAGGTATAACAGGGCAGTACATTATCGGACCTGTCATTTGTACTCATGCGATACATGTGAAAAGGTGACCTACATGATTATGGCCGCACGACGGGATTTGAGACTCTGAACGTGGAACCGTAGTTGGAACCAGACGCACGGGACATTCCATTTCGGTAATCGTTAGTAGATTCGATATTCCGAGGTCCACAGTGTCAAGAGTGTGCCGAGAATATCAGATTTCAGCCATTACCTCTCACCACGGGCAACGCAGTGGCCGATGGCCTTCACTTAATGACCGAGAGCAGCGGCGTTTGCAAATGCTGAAAAAAAGCACCGCTGCGTAAAATAAACGCAGAAATAAATGAAGGACGTATGACGAACGTGTCCGTTGGGACAGTGCTGCGAAATTTGGCGATTATGGGCTATGGCAGCAGACGATCGACGCGAGTGCATTTGCTAACACCACGAACAGCCTGCAGCGCCTCTCCTGGGTCGAGACCATGTGGCGTCTGTTGGATCCCAGAGGACTAGAATACAGTGGCGTGGTCAGACGAGTCCCGATTTCAGATGGTGAGGGCTGACGGTAGGGTTGGTTGGTTGGTTGGTTTAAAGAGAGAGAAGAGGCCAAACTACGAGGTCATCGGTCCCTTGTTCCTAATAAAACAATGCCACAAGTGTGAGAATAAAACGGACGAAACGTATAACACAAAACGGAAAGAAAGGAAACGCCACAAGAACGAAGGGAAGGCAACGAATACTAAAAGGAACAAAATAGGACAAGAAAACAAGAGAGAGACGCTAGAAACAGAAGGGAGTAAAACACGAAAGCAGATTACAGTGGCTGGCCAACCACGGGAATAAAAGGGCAAAGCCAGCCACTCTGCAACACATTAAAACCTCCGCCCTAAAAGCTCAAGAGTGGAGGACACGGGGCAACAGAGGACATGCGCTAAAACCTACATAGAAGTATAAAACCCGCTCTCGCGGGCATTGTCGGCCAACACAGAAAGCAGGGTGCTGGGAAAGTTAAATGTCTGTCGCAGAGCGGCTAAAAGTGGGCAGTCCAGCAAGAGGTGGACGACTGTCATATGGGAGCCACAGCGACACTAAGGTGGGTCCTCGCGACGGAGTAGGTAACCATGCGTTAGCCACATATGGCCAACGGTAGGGTTCGAGAGAGGCGCAGACCCCCGGAAGCGATGGACCGAAGTTGTCAACAAGGCACTGTGCAAGCTAGTGGTGGTTCATCTACACAATACTCCGCAAGCCACCTAATGGTGTGTGGCGGAGGGTACTTTCGGTACCGCTATCTGACCCTCCATCCCTGTTCCACTCGTGAATAGTGCGTGGGAAGAATGATTGTCGGTAAGCCTCTGTATTGGCTCTCATTTCCCGAATTTTCTCTTCGGGTTCAATACACGAGATGTATGAGGGGGGAAGTAATCTGTTGTCTGACGCCTCCTGAAAAGTGCTGTCACGAAATTTCAATACTGAATTTCTCCGTGATGCACAACGTTTCTCTTGTAACGTCTGCTAGTGGAGTTTGTTTAGCATCTCCGTAACGCTCTCTCGCCAGCTAAACGAAACTGTGACGAAACGCGCCGCTCTTCGTTGGATCTTCTCAATCTCCTTTATCAGTCTTACCTGATAGGGATCGCAGACAGATGAACAATACTCAAGAATCGGGCGAACAAGCGCCCAATACGCCACTTCTCTCGTTAGTGTGTTAAATTTCCTTAAGATTTTTCCTGAGTCTGAGTCTTGTGTCTGCTTTTCGCACTATATTTTTTATATTGTCATTCCTCTTAAGATTTCTCTGGATAGTTAAGCCTAGCTATTTTATGACAGACGCTGTCTCCAGCCCGTTTGTAATAAAAAATGGCTCTAAGCACTATGGGACTTAACATCTGAGGTCATCAGTTCCCTAAACTTAGAACTACTTAAACCTAACTAACCTAAGGACATCACACACATCCATGCCCGAGGCAGGATTCGAACCTGCGACCGTAGCAGCAGCGCGGTTCCAGACAGAAGCGCCTGGAACCGCTCGGCCACATCGGAAGGCGTTTGTCATCAATAGCGTAGCTGTAGAGTAGTGGTTTTCTTTTCCTATGTATGCGCGATATGTTACATTTATTTACGTTCAGGGTCAACTGCCAGAATATGCACCATTCTTCAATTCTCTGCGGGTCGTTCTGCAAATTCTTACTATCTACTGGCGTTGCTACTTTGGTATAAACAACTGCATCATCTGCGAATAGCCTTAAAGAGCATTCGACGCTTTCTATTATATATATATATATATATATATATATATATATATATATATATATATATATATATATATGGTGAACAGCAGTGCTCCTATAATACTTCCCTGTGGTACTCCGGATATTACCTTTACCATACTGTCTGTGCTTTATAACCTTCAATAAGCGATACTAATTTTGGGATCTTTCCTTGGATGCTCCTACAGTTTACTAAAATCATATTAATCTTTTCTATCTCTGATCTGCGAGGACCAAGATTCTCTGAGGTCGCTGTTGCTGATTTAACAGGCAAATCGTGTTTGCTCCCAAGGGATGGGTCCTCTAACCTAAAAAAGCCCCATGTGCACGCCACACGTACTCCGCTACCCTCGTAGCCGCTTCCTGCGTGTAGTGCAAGCCTGACCTATTAAGGGGAGCCCTACAATTCTGCACTCGATAGCGGAGATCGAGAAATTCCCATCCGATACCGTCGCAGAGGCGCCTGACCCTCTGGTTTTGCTCCAAACCAGAGGACCGCGATCAACCCTGGATACGATGCTACAAATAGACAGCTTAGCGTGCACTCCGCGTGCATTGCTACTTGCCTTCACCAAATCAACCAGCCGCCGGAAGGAGCCGAGGATGGCCTCAGAACCCAAGCGGCAGGCGTCATTCGTGCCGATTTGTGGCAGTACATGCAGCCAGTTGCACCCAGTGCGCTCAATAGTCGCCGGCAGGGCCTCCTCCACATCACGGATGAGACCTCCCGACAAACATACCGAATGCACACTGGAATTCTTTCTCGCCTTGCCTGCTATCTCCTTGAGGGGCTCCATCACCCGCCTAGCATTGGAGCTCCGAATGACTAGCATACCCAGCCTCTGTACTTGCCCGGAATGGCAGGCAAATCGACTGCTGACCCAACAGGAGAGGCATACCGCACTGGAAGCACCTCGTACCTGCTGCTACGACGTAGGGAGCCAGCAGCATGGCCTGCTCTCTCTTTCGCCTTCCGCCCAGTGACACGCGAACACACCACTGCCTGCTGCCCACTCTGGAGTGAGGACGGACCGGTCAGATGTTGCGTATTGGAAGCCGCAGTGACATCCGGCCCACCAGGGGATTCCAGTGACACCAAAGGCGTCGCACGCGTCGTCACTGGCGCCCCGACTTCACCGCAACTTCGAGCATTAGCTAGAAGCTTGTCGACGGTAGCCAACGCAGCTTCCAGCTGTTTACGGAAAGCAGCCAACTCTCCTTGTGTCCGCTCACAACAAGCACAGTCCCTTGTCATTCCGTACTGTGTATAAAATAGATACAAGGTCTCAAATGGCGCTACTGAGTTTGAAAATATACTGAAGCAGAATAAAGTAACACTAAAAGACGGTGTGCAGATTTCTCACTGAACCTTGAGACCGCGAGCTATTAAACGGAAATAAATTTCTCTACACGGAAAATTTACACCAGGAAGCCGCCTTACACAAGGAGATTCGCAAGACTTACGCAAAGACACAAAACCACGATTAATTTTCTAACCACTAGTCTACACAGTAAAATACACACGTAGAGTTTACTGTTTTGCAGAAGCACGTAAACAAAGAATAAAGACTAAATTAATTTACAGTTTATCACACAAGTGCTGCTGCTGCTCTGCTCTGCTGCGCGTCCCGTCCGCTCCGTAATAGTGTGAGCTGTGTTTACATGGAATGGACGGATCCTCTGGTCAAACTGAACCGATCGCTGACTGTAAATGGTAATGTTCGGCTACATGGAGATCATTTGCAACCATTCATGTACTTCACGTTGCCAAACAAGGACGGAATTTTTATGGAAGACAATGCGCCATGCCACCGGGCCACAACCGTTCACGATTGGTCTGAAGAACATTCTGGACGATTCGAGCGAATTCTTTGGCCGGCCTGATGGCCCGTCGTGAATTTCATCGAACATTTATTTGCCATAATCAAGAGGTCAGTTCGTTCACAAAATCGTGCACCAGCAACACTTTCGCAATTACGGACGGCTATAGTTCATTATTTCTGCAGAGGACTTAAAACGACTTGTCGAGGCCACTCCACGTCGAGCTGCTGCACTACGCCGGACAAGAGGAGGTCCGATATGATATCAGGAGGTATTCCATGACTCTTGTTTCTGCAAGACGAGGGGTTGACCAGCACGACGACGAGTAATATTGCACGAGACACAGTAGGCGCCAAGTATACTGGCACACGAATTTTTAGCGCTGTGCGTTGCCATATGGCAACGTTTGCAACACTTTTTAAAAATCGTTGATTCCACGACATCAACGAAGCGAGAGTGTCGGCAGCACTGGATTCCGTTCCGCAAGACTGTAAAGATCACTACAATGCAACAGTTTTAACAATACATTTAAATTCTGCGCCGTAAGCAGTGTTTTAAGTCGTCGTTTGCTGAATGACGAAGAAAAATGGAGTATACGTTCGAGTAAGTATGGTTTACACAGTAACTTACGATATATAATTTGGTTTTTTAGTATGGTTGTGCTTTAAATACTCAAATATATATTCTTTGGAGGTTACTGCTTGCTGTAAAATAAATTACGTTCATTTAGGCCGTTTGAACGACGGTGTTGCCATATGGCAACGCTAGGCGCTTGTACTCAGTAAAAGGACGAATTTTCTCTTTTTTGTTTTAGAAGAGGTTTCTCGCTTGCTGAGGCGCTGGAGATTCTTTATAATGACGATATTGAAGGTGATGTGTTTGTTGAGCCCCATTATATATATATATATATATATATATATATATATATATATATATATATATATATACAGGGTGTTTCAAAAATGACTGGTATATTTGAAACGGCAATAAAAACTAAACGAGCAGCGATAGAAATACACCGTTTGTTGAAATATGCTTGGGACAACAGTACATTTTCAGGCAGACAAACTTTCGAAATTACAGTAGTTACAATTTTCAACAACAGATGGCGCTGCGGCCTGGGAAACACTATAGTACGATATATTCCACATATCCACCATGTGTAGCAATAATATGGCGTAGTCTCTGAATGAAATTACCCGAAACCTTTGACAACGTGTCTGGCGGAATGGCTTCACATGCAGATGAGATGTACTGCTTCAGCTGTTCAATTGTTTCTGGATTCTGGCGGTACACCTGGTCTTTCAAGTGTCCCCACAGGAAGAAATCACAGGGGTTCATGTCTGGCGAATAGGGAGGCCAATCCACGCCGCCTCCTGTATGTTTCGGATAGCCCAAAGCAATCACACGATCATCGAAATATTCATTCAGGAAATTAAAGACGTCGGCCGTGCGATGTGGCCGGGCACCATCTTGCATAAACCACGAGGTGTTCGCAGTGTCGTCTAAGGCAGTTTGTACCGCCACAAATTCACGAAGAATGTCCAGATAGCGTGATGCAGTAATCGTTTCGGATCTGAAAAATGGGCCAATGATTCCTTTGGAAGAAATGGTGGCCCAGACCAGTACTTTTTGAGGATGCAGGGACGATGGGACTGCAACATGGGGCTTTTCGGTTCCCCATATGCGCCAGTTCTGTTTATTGACGAAGCCGTCCAGGTAAAAATAAGCTTCGTCAGTAAACCAAATGCTGCCCACATGCATATCGCCGTCATCAATCCTGTGCACTATATCGTTAGCGAATGTGTCTCGTGCAGCAATGGTAGCGGCGCTGAGGGGTTGCCGCATTTGAATTTTGTATGGATGGAGGTGTGAACTCTGGCGCATGAGACGATACGTGGACGTTGGCGTCATTTGGACCGCAGCTGCAACACGGCGGACGGAAACCCGAGGCCGCTGTTGGATCACCTGCTGCACTAGCTGCGCGTTGCCCTCTGTGGTTGCCGTAAGCGGTCGCCCTACCTTTCCAGCACGTTCATCTGTCACGTTCCCAGTCCGTTGAAATTTTTCAAACAGATCCTTTATTGTATCGCTTTTCGGTCCTTTGGTTACATTAAACCTCCGTTGAAAACTTCGTCTTGTTGCAACAACACTGTGTTCTAGGCGGTGGAATTCCAACACCAGAAAAATCCTCTGTTCTAAGGAATAAACCATGTTGTCTACAGCACACTTGCACGTTGTGAACAGCACACGCTTACAGCAGAAAGACGACGTACAGAACGGCGCACCCACGGACTGCGTTGTCTTCTATATCTTTCACATCACTTGCAGCGCCATCTGTTGTTGAAAATTGTAACTACTGTAATTTCGAAAGTTTGTCTGCCTGAAAATGTACTGTTGTCCCAAGCATATTGCAACAAACGGTGTATTTCTATCGCTGCTCGTTTAGTTTTTATTGCCGTTTCAAATATACCGGTCATTTTTGAAACACCCTGTATATATATATCACAATGATCTCTTCTTCATGTGGTGCACATGAAGTTGGTCAAGTCTAGAGAAAAGCGAAATATAATGATTCCCAGACCAAAACTGGTAGCCAAATATAATACATATATGGGAGGTACTGATCAGATGGATCAGAATCTAGCATGCTATCGCAGTCCAATAAGAAGCAAGAAATGGTACTGGTGTCTCTTTACATGGATGTTAGATGTCGCCATAAAAAACAGTTGGATTTCGTATAATAAAGCAAGAAAACAAACTATTTCTCAGCTTGATTTCAAGAGAGAAGTAGCAACAGTGTACTTGCAAAGACACCAAGCTTTACCAAAAGGAGCCGGGAGACCATCTGCATCAAGGACTTGTTCCGACAGCCGCATATCAGATTCAATTAGGTTTGATAAGACTGACCACCTCATCCAGCACACAGAAGGAAAGGAGAAAAGGTGTGCACACAAGGACTGTAAATCTATTGTGAGAACAATGTGTTTAGAGCCTTATGTGGGATTGTGTATTGACTGTTTTATTCCATTTCATGTAAAATAATGCTGAGTTCAAGGTTTGATTTTTGATTATTAATTGTACTGTGTTACGAAGTATCAATTGTATGATGAAGACTGAATAATAAATTTGCACGAAACTTGTGTATGTAATAAGAAATTTCAATAACCTACTTATTTTAGTTGAAGTAGTAATCCATATAAATTTAGGTAGTGAAAGTGCCTAATGTTGCCATATGGCAACATCAAATATCTCGTTAATGGCGGTAATGACTTTCGTCGAAACAACTCTGTTGTGTAATTTATGCCTGTTACAGACATAAAAGCGCAATTTAAAAAAAAAAAAAAAAAAAAAAAAAAAAAAAACGACGAAAAAATTAATTCCGGCGCTAATGGGTTAAGCTCCAAGTAACATCGAAAACTGACCCGATATCGTCCCCAGTTAATCACAGTGTTCTCGTAACGGATTGAGCTAATGCAGCAATATCGCATATGCTGACAACGTCGTCTCCATTGAAAATAATTGAATGAAGTTCTTTTAAAGTCATAGTCAAATGAAATAAATGCAATAATATTAGCACTGTAAACAAAGTTTTCTACAATGTTTTCATTTCATGACTGATTTTTTCTGTTGTTTGCTTTGTATTTCGTATTTCCGGTTGCAGCTGCGTTTGGTTTTGATTATTATTATTTGCCCGCCCGGTTGGCCGTGCGGTCTAACGCACGGCTTTCCGGGCGGGTAGGAACGCCTGGTCCCCGGCACGAATCCGCCCGGCGCATTTGTGTCGAGGTCTGGTGAACCGGCCAGTCTGTGGATGGTTTTTAGGCGGTTTTCCATCTGCCTCGGCGAATGCGGACTGGTTCCCCTCATTCCGCCTCAGTTACACTATGTCGGCGACTGCTGCGCAAACAAGTTCTCCACGTACGCGTACACCACCATTACTCAACCACGCAAACATAGGGGTTATACTCGTCTGGTGTGAGACGTTCCTTGGGGGAGGGGGGGGGGCGTGAGGGGGGAGGGGGGGCGTGAGGGGGGAGGGGGGGCGTGAGGGGGGAGGGGGGGCGGGGGGGGCCACCAGGCACCAGGGGCCGAACCGCACAATAACCCTGGGTTCGGCATGGGGCGGCGGAGAGGTGAAGTGGACTGCGGTTGTCGTCGTGGGGTTGTGGACCACTGCGGCTGCGGCGGGGCGGAGCCTCTCCGTCGTTTCTACGTCCCCGGATAACATACATACATACATACATAAATTATTTTCTACAAAGATTTCTAAATTATTTTAAATAGAGAATTCGTATATGCTAATCTTTAATTGTGAGGTGGATGAGTTTGGCTGCGCATGTAAACGTCACTGTGAAGCAAAGCAATTTTCTCTGTAATAAAGCGATAGTGTTTCTTTTGGTTTCGTCTGTGAACTATTTCCTCAGCACCCTTTTCTTACGCAGTAATTTTCTGTCCTGGTAACCAACTGGTTAACGGACGGAGTTTTCGTCTATTTGGACTGGCAACCGAATTCAGAAGTACCTTCATTGCTTTGCTGTGAATTTCTCAAAAGTTCAGTGGCACTTTTCACTGTCTTTGTTATTTGGGAATTTCATACTTTATAACAATAATTCAGAATTTGCGTGCGAAGAAGGTGGAATAAATTACGTATAGATGTAACTTTTAAATTTCCGCGCTAATCAGTTACTACTTCGGAGACGATTTTCCGAATTTTCCAATCTGATTAGGCTCGTGCCACCACGGTCACTACGCATCGCCGACTATACAGTGGATAAGGTTACAAGGGGACCTTTTCTTGTCATGAGCATGTTTACTTATTAATTATTGTAACTGGATAAAGCATCAAAATTTGCAGCTATTCTTCGTTGTTTCCAGTTTGCCTTGTGGATAGGAGTATCTATTACTCATGGCAGTACAATTCCCCGGTTGTTCTGACGTATGTTGGTGTGCAGACAGACACAGTGCATCGACGAGGAACCCTGTCCCCATCATCAGGTGCGGGTGAAGCGCTACGTTCCTGATGAAAGCGACAGAGTTGCTCGCCAAAATATTATATCTGTTGCACACCGGGAACAGACAATACACTTGAGGATTGTCCTATCATTATATACGGCGGGAGAAGCTACGGAATCACAATTGCTGCCGCGCGGGGTAGCCGTGTCGTCTGGGGCGCTTTGTCACGATTCGCGCGCGGCTTGCCCCCCTCGGAGATTCGATTCCTCGGGCATGGGTGTGTGTGATGTCCTTAGCGTAAGTTAGTTTAAGTTAGATTAAGTAGTGTGTAAGCCTAGGGACCGATGAAAAAATGGCTCTGAGCACTATGGGACTCAACTTCCGAGGTCATTAGTCCCCTAGAACTTAGAACTAGTTAAACCTAAGTAACCTACGGACATCACACACATCCATGCCCGAGGCACGATTCGAACCTGCGACCGTAGCAGCAGCTCGGTTCCAGACTGCAGCGCCTAGAACCGCACGGCCACTTCGGCCAGCAGGGACCGATGACCTCAGCAGTTTGGTTCCATAGGAACTTACCAAAAATTTCCAAATTTTCACAACTGCTCGTATTATTCATACTTCGCAACTGAATTTTTATTTTATTTTTACCATTATTTTTAACCAAACACGTTTGACAGAATTACTTTGAGGATCTTCAGTTGTTTTTTTTTTGCGTCCAGTGTTTTGTGGGTGTTAACAAGCACTTCCAGGCTCAGTGTTCTTCGCTAATTTAAATTCGCGTCACTGTCTTGCAGTTGACTGCCCCTGTCCTTGCTACTACAGCGTGCAGGTGCAGTGACGCGAATTTAAATTAGCGAAGAACACTGAGCCTGGAAGTGCTTGTGAACAGCCACAAAACAATGGACGCAAAAAAAACAACTGAAGATCCTCAAAGTAATTATGTCAAACGTGTTGTAAAAATAATGGTAAAAACTCATTTACAAAAGACGATTAATTGTTCGTATCCACTCATAAACAGCACTATAACTGGAGGCTCTGCCAGTAGTTGGCACGATGTCGGTATATCTAACAGAAGAGGCCGCAGAGTCGGTCACTCTGTAACCACAATGGTGACTGCTTAAAAGGCCTAAAATCACACGATAGTTAGGTCTGTAAACACAATGGTGACTGCTTAAAAGGCCTAAAATCACACGGTAGTTAGGAGGGGTGTCTTGAAAGGAACAAAAGCAAAACAAGGATACTGGAATGTAGTCGAATTAAGTCGGGTGATGCTGAGGGAATTAGATCAGGAAATGAGACGCTTAAAGTAATAAATGAGTTTTGCTATTTGGGGAGCAAAATATGGTCGAAGTAGAGAGGATATAAAATGTACACTGGCAATGGCAAGAAAAGCGTTTCTCAAGAAGAGAAATTTGTTAACATCGAGTATAGATTTAAGTGTCAGGAAGTCGTTTCTGAAAGTATTTGTATGGAGTGCAGCCATGTATGGAAGTGAAACATGGACGATAAATAGTTTAGACAAGAAGAGAATAGAAGCTTTTGAAATGTAGTGCTACAGAAGAATGCTGAAGATTAGATGGGTAGATCACATAACTAATGAGGAGGTATTGAATAGAATTGGGGAGAAGAGAAATTTGTGGCATAACTTGACTACAAGAAGTGATCGGTTGGTAGGACATGTTCTGAAGCATCAAGGGATCACCAATTTAGTATTGGAGGTGGGTGGTGGAGGGTAAAAATCGTAGAGGGAGACCAAGAGACGAATATATTAAGCAGATTCAGATGAATGTAGGTTGCAGTAGGTACTGGGAGATGAAGAAGCTTGCACAGGATAGAGTAGCATGGAGAGCTGCATCAAACCAGTTTGAGGACTGAAGACCACAACAACAGTTAGGAGGGACGCGGATATGAACCGCCATCCTCCCGAATGCGAGTCCACCACCTCGCTCGGCGATAGACTTATGTGGGACTGGATTGGAGACATGTTTCGTTCGAAGTAAGCCGTTGAACCTGTCGAAGCTTCTCGTTAGTAATAGTTGTCGTAAAGGCTTTCCTCACAAGGGATTCAAACATCAATAGGCAGATAAATGGAGACGGAAAACTGCGTTTCACTTGCATGATGTTCTAAGTACTGTGAGGTAGTAGTAGTAATGAAGGAGTCATTGTTGAAAATACTTCCGTTAATGGATAATGGTTTAGAGAAAAATGAAAACAAATCCCCTTATTTAGAATTATTTTAACTCAATTACAGTAGACTATAAGTCCGTGACAATGTTAATGGCCTGTCGCCGTGCAGCTTCCAACTATTGCTGCGTTGTCAACTCGGCGCAGGGCGAATTGACGGCAGCTATGCTACGGACAGCTGCTTTAGCCGATGTTTCACCTGTGTCGCTACTGTCAGGTTCATGGTGCTCTACTCCCCGTTCCGTGATAAATTTGTTAAATGTACCTAATAACTGCGACATACACATAACAGAATGGAATGTCTATTCAGTGTTTCCCAGTCATAACTACATAACGAAATAGTGATACATACTCTCTCACTGCAGAATGGATTCTATAATAAATTGCACCTTACAGAAAGATTAAACCTTCCGCTCCTCTTGCTTTATAAATAAAAAGACGAAAGACTCAAATCTCAAATACCCACCCCAGTCCCCAGGACGAACAGCATTTTAATCTACGTTATATCGTAGACAGAATAGACAGAGAAGTAAAATAAACAAATTTGTTTGAATGGCCATTATCCGCAGCGGGCCGGACGATCCATTTGTTGTGGGTACCTTCCCACTCTGGTATCCTCTATAACGATGAAGTTGATGGATTAGCCAAACAAGCGGCAACCTTAGGCACCGTCCTGGATCTGCACCTTCCTTATACAGACTACTTACGTGAAGTCAAGGATCACGCAACACAACAATGGCAGGAAATGTGGAACGTTTCTCAACAGACAAAAGGCGGTTATTACGCAGTGCTGCTACAACCTCTGATTCCTTCACAGCCGTGGTTCATGAGGACACGATTTTTACCATCATAAGACTCCGCTTCAATCATGCCTCTTTCCCACAACATCTACATCGGATCAACGTTTACAGTTCACCAGCATGTGAGTGTGATCCTGAGTCGGAAGCTGATGTCAACCACATCTTATTGATGTGCCCCAAATTTGACTGTGAAGTTGGTCTTTCTGAAGACATTGCTGAGTATGGGCTACCATCTTCCTCAATCAGCTTCTTCTCTTTTGTGTACTAAAGACGTTCGTCTATATAAAGTCATAGTTAACTTCATCAAGAGTACTGGTCACAATCTGTAGGTTTTAATGGTGTACGTAAATTATAAATATGTCTTGCTGATGAAGATATTTCAGAATTGGTGTGAATTGTAAGCCAAGGCACTTTTAATTATTTTCCAATTCAATTTTTAAAACATTATGTACAAACCTGCTACAGTTAAGCTTTTTATTCTTGTAAATATGCATTTCTGTATTTGTTCATTCAATTATGTGAACACTGTCACTATGTGTTGCCGATGGCTAAATTGAGTACACACTCAAAGGCCTATATATATATATATATATATATATATATTATTTTGAATGTAGTATTTTTGTCTGCCACGTATTTCTTCACCTGCGCCCACACCAGTTCAATGGGGTTATAATGGCAGTGATAAGGAGGTACTCGTATCACTCTGTGTCCATGTTGCTTAGCTGTGGAGTCAATTTCGTAGTTTTAAACGCTGGTCTTTGACATCTTCACCAGTTCCAAAAGCTCTGCTCTTGTTTGTGTTTCACTGTGCGTTACATTATTATTTCGCAACCATGAAACAATATCACTTTTCCTTGTGCTTGTAGTGGGAGGCATGTTGAGAACAACAGGGTGATAGCTTGCATTGTCCATAACAATTACAGAGTCTGGATGCAAAATAAGGCAACAGCTGATTCTGAAACCATTCTCGAAATGTTTCGCCATTCATTTCGGTATGGTACTCAGATGTGGTTTTTTATTTTGATTTGAAAATATGTTTACTTTCAGGCACAAACCCGGTAGCAGCAGAACCAGCGTGATATACGACGCCCTCCTTTTCCCACTGGAACTTTCAAACCGGCTTATCCATCTGTTGTTTGCCAAACAAAATTTCTAGTATGGTTTTGATTTACCCAAGTCTCATCCAAGTAATAGACAGCTGACGTTCCTCTTGATCTGATGTCATGCATTTTTCTCAGAAACGTAATCCTAGCAACAGCAGTATCATTACGCTCCATTAAAAATTTGCGCCCATCATTGGACTTTACATATTTAAATCCGATATTCTTCAACATTCTTGCATTGATCTTGCACTTCCATCAAACCCAGTAGCTTCGTGCATAACAGTGCACAATTTCGCTGCTATGGGGAGCTCGCCTCTTTTATAAAATTCGAAAACCTTGCGATATAACACATTTTGACCGAAGTCGTCGATTCCTGTTACGCTCTTTGGAACGCTATGTTTCTCCCCTGGAGACCGAAACACCACACTGCCAACTGCCTGCTGTGCCTTCTGTATAACTCGCCTGCCAGTTATTACACCAATATCGCCACAGGCCGCTGCAGTACGTTCCTGCACCTTGACAACCTCGCAGATCGGCTCGCCTGAAATTGCCTCACGCTTGAAAAAAGAGTACACTATAAAAATAATGTCTCTTGCCTGTTTGTGAAACACTTGACGACGTTTAGGTGTTTCAGCCATTACGACAAAACTCAGGAATGACCCAGTATACAACAGAAATCGGTCAACTGCACTTTTCCGCACGTAAAACACGGCATAACTCTGAAATATGACGGAGCTTCAGACAGCACGATGCGCGGAAACCGAATGAGCGCTCACTGGCCAGCTGCGTAGCCGTCTCCTGCGCATCGTCGGCCAAGAGGCCATCAACGCTGTCGCGAAGTATAGCAAGTAGTACCTCCGTTCTCCAAGGAATAGCTTACAGCACATTGGATCGTTTTTAACATTTTCACATTTATCTCATGCAACAAATTCTATAGTGATCAGTTGTTACATGTTGTAGCAGTATCAGAAAAAAAATCACTGTCTCGGTTCCCCAGAGACAGGGTTACCGCAAGACTATCTCCTAAGGATTAGATCCTGAAAGGCTTTAAATTTTTATATGCAATCAATAATGTATATGAGCTACTGAAAATTAAACATTTGTTGCGTCTGTAAACGGTTACATAGGCAACTGCTACTCAGTTTGCGTACTGTGGACTGTGTTAGCTATTTACTAATATAGATGTAACGTAAATGCATGACTGACGGACGAGGTAAATTGACATTAGAAACCTTGGCCTTGGTTTTATTCCAGCCAGACCAGCTTTTACTAACCTCCAGTTCTCTGACTCTAGTAATAGGATTCGAAGAGTTTTCGTCTGGTGGACATTTTCGTCCGAGTAGTCACGTGTATTACCCCGCTGAATGCGCCAATCCCAAATCCTCCGCGGCGTTTCTTTTTCTCTCCCCCTCGTATTGCTCTCGGGAATCTTATTTTCAGCCGCCGCCTTTGCAGTTTCTTAGCCGGAGAGCCGCCGAAGAAGCGCGTTACTGCATCGTCGCATTAGGGGACAAAGGCAGATGGCGATGGGGGAAGAGGAGGGGGAGGGGGAGGGGGAGGGGGAGGAGCTGTGTAGGCGCCGTCGGAGCCGCGTGGCGCCTAACGGCCCGAGTTGGCGGCAACTTGGCTGCGCCATTATAGCGCGAGACAACTTGGGGATTCCCCGGTCTCTCGCGTCGCGGCAGACCGGCCGTCCTCCGGAAACCGAGCGCCCCAATACCGCGCCATGATACGTCACTGTACAACCGTCGCACAACGCGCAGTTACAAGCTTCGCGCGTGTACACTATATACTGCCAAGTGTTAATTGCAACGCCGCGAAGAAAACAAGCAGACGATGCGTAACTTAAACCGTGCAATACCAATGCATTTTTCGTAACCTGGGCGGGGGGGGGGGGGGGGGGGGGGGGCGGAGGGCATACTTTGTGTCCGCCACAAAATAAATCAAATTTCGTTAAATGTGTTTAACTTTTAATTATAAACACACTTTTTATGTAGGTACTGATGCGTAAATACCGTCAGAACTTGAAAATATCATTTAACATAATACAGGGCTATTTAAAAACCAAGAACAGATTCCAAACATTTATTGCTTCCAAACTACAAAAGACAGAAACACAATGTCAACGTTCCTGGGAAGAGAAAAGTGCAAAATTTTTATGCATCCAGTATGAGCATCATGTGTTACGCGACAAATATCAAAACGATAGCTCATTTCCTGCCACACACTAAGCAGGTGGTCTCTCGTTATCGAATACACAGCTTCAACAACGCTATGTCGCACTTTCGAGAGTGTCAGGCATTGGGGGGATAAAAACGCGGTCTTTACGTAACCCCACAGATAAAAGTGGCAAGATCTGGAGACCTGCGAGGCCACCAGCGATGTTCTTCTTCTGCTCCTCCTCTTCCAGTGGAAGGTCCTGGAATAGTGTCATTCACGTAACGTCGGACGTACTTAGAGAATTTCTCTAACTTTCGTAACGTGGAGTTACGTAAAACTCCGTCTTTTTATCCCCCCTGAGCGCGACACTCTTGAAGGTCTGCGACATCGCATTGTTGAAGCTGTGAATTCGATAACGAGAGACCAGCAGCCTCGTGTGTGGCAGCAAATGAGCCAACGTTTTGATATTTGTCGTGTAACACATGGTGCTGACACTGAATGCATAAAAATAATTTGGAAGCAATAAATATTTGAAAACTGTTCCTTCTTTTTGAACTGCCTGTATTAGCAACTCCAACGCATATTCCGTAACGTTAACTCCTAGTGAACGGGTACTTTACGACCGCCACAAAAAACTAAAGAAATACAAACTTCGTTAATTAGCGTTTATTTTCATGCACAACATACCTTTAAAAATTATCTAGATGTTCAAGAAGAGCCCTGAACCTGAAAATATGAATACGATATTTTTTTTTTTGCAAAAAGTCCCTTTCACTACCGATACTTAAGTTTTTGTGTTAAGTTTTACTGAAGAATTTAAAACAGTAACGGAATCTGATGGAAGAGATTATTAAAAACAACAAATATATGTTTTTACAATTTTAAAATAGAAAGTACCACATTAATTTACGACATTTTGAAAAACTGCGCACAAAGTACTCTCCCGACCCCTTTCCCCCTTGGTACTGAGAGCGTTAATGGCCAGAGTAGAATGCGCACAACACAACTTGCGCAAATGGCGCGTTGCGGGAGGGGACAGTGGTCAAGAGTCACCACGCGGCAAGGGAGATCCAGTGCGACAGCTGAAGGCTACGCGCACACACACACACATCCATCGTAACTTCTAAACTACAACTAGCGAGTCTGCAAACGATCGTATCAACAGCTTATGTTAGTAAGACCAGTAATTCGACAAACGCTGACGTTCGAAGTTGATACTTTCCCACTAGAGTACCGAAAAAGAAATGACTGCAAAAGGAAAGGATGAACTAAAGCAAAACAAGTCCGACAACGTGCTGCCAGAAGGAAATCTCCTAAAACATGAAAGGAAAAAAAAAGTGGAGTGAACAACTTCGTTTACCATGATACAATGAAAAATAACGAACACGTATCACTTGGAAACTGTCTGTCAGTTCCCCGACACTGTTTGTCAATAGTACTAGTAATATAGCTACCAACTACCTGGCCCACACTGCATTTAAATGACCTTGGAAAGTGGAAACGCTAGTGAGGGCCGTCTACATGCCAGGTGCAAATGCACGGCATCATAAGCCACGCCCATTATCTATGACGTCATCACCACCAGCTCGAGGCCTACGAGAAAGACAGGCTGCAGCGCGTACGTCACGAAGGTAGTCCTGCGCTCGCTCGCTCAAATCAGCAGACAAACTACGTTTCTACACCTGTTAACTCGTAACTAGGCGTGTCCGTACAAACTAAAAGTCAATCTTCTAGTGGAATCCGCTATTATGGAATCTTGCTGTTATTAGTCCTATAATGATCGGAAGTCCATGGGCCTACTTATAATTTGTTACGGCTGTACTGGCGTACAATAAAATAAAATCATGCTAAAATGATTATCTGTTGCATAAGGCACCACTTCCAGCATGTAATGAGTACTGTTAAGCAGAAGAGACTAAATGCTATATAGAAGCCGTTATACCATTAATATCGGGTACTGAACTTAAATTTTGCTGTAGTACTGTTAATCAGTAAGACATCATAATAGCAGATACAAATGGAAGATGCAATTCTCGTTAGTACTTACACGCCCAGCTGCGAGTTAACAGATTTAGAAACGCATTTTATCTGCTGAGCTGAGTGAGTGAGCGAGTTCAGGACTACCTTCGTGACATACGCGCCGCGGCCTGTCTTTCTCGTGGGCCTCGTACCAACTCGAGTAATACAAGGTGGAGCAGGAAAATATCCAAGCTTTGAATGACTTTGAAGCTTAATCAATGAGCAAAACAATACATGATAAAACAAAATTTTACTTCGGCAGCAGAAGGCTACAGATGAGAGTCAATTTCACGAGGTTTCAAACAACAGATCTTGCAACTGGTGTCGCTCATTGTTAATGCACTGTTCCGAACGGCTTCTGCAGTTCTGCCGAACTCTTAGTAGCTGCACATCTTGTGACACTTAAGCCACATTGAGCCCCCGCATTTAATCCTACATTACGTTATAGGCTGCAGTGCATAGGGCGAAGCTCCATCAGTAGGCGGTTGTCGGCAGCTGACCTCACACGTCGCGACGGCAGATTGCCACGTAGTGTGCGAACACCAAACGTTCGAGAGGCTTCCTATGCTGGAGCAGTGGGGGGTAACCGTTCGGACGGGCGACCAAGCCACATATCGCTCACAATTTGCTTTTGCAGACTGCTAATAAATTTTAACTTCCAACCATCCAGGGATCTTGCCTGTACTAAGAAAGAAATCTCCCCGTTGCACGCCCCCCCTCCCCCTTTCAAATTTAGTGGTAAGGTGGCCCAGTGGATAGACCGTCAAATACTGAATACAGGCAAATATGAAAACAGGAAGAAGGCGTACTGAACTATGAAAAAATAAAAAATAAAAATAGAAACAGTGAACGTTCGAAGCTTAACAAGCGCAATATCAAGTATAGTGTAACAGCCATGGCGTCGTGGTTAAGTGGTCACGGTATTGGACTCCGAAGCGGACGAGCCGGGTTCTAAACGCCTTATGCTATTTATCTATTTATTTTTATTTATTTATTTATTTTCACAACTTTATGAACTGTCCGTCCGGTCATTGAAATGTCTGTTCTCTTTCTGTAGTCTTGGCAGTTGTCATACTATACATTGATTATAGAATGTAAGTCATGTGGCAAGAATACATTACCGTCGCAAGTAAATGTGACGAATAGTGAGGCCAGGCGAGTTCCACGTACATGTCTTACAGAAATGAAAACAACAAATAAAAGGGGGTGAACTACGCTACCACAAAGGAATTCAAGAGCCAAAACTTCCAAAAAGGAATGCAACTCCAAAAACGTTAAAAGCATGTGTTTTGACAAAGCACATAGAAACTGTTGCGTTCATTTGTCGCAGCTTATGTAATAAACTATTAAGTTTTCATCATTTCTTTGGGAGTGATCACATTCACATTCATACGAACACCTGTATCGGGAAATAGTTCGTATCTCACCCACTGATCTGGTGCACAAATTAGGTGCGTCGGTAAGAGATTCCTATCATATGACACACCTACTGTCACTAATGCCAAGTATGACACGCCAGATTTGTTTTTCGGTGGAGGATTCGGTTGACTCGTCGCCTTGTCATCAAACGTTTGCAGTTTCCATTCGAAAGCCACATCCTTTCGGTTGCTAATAGAGTAGTTCTGCAGTATCAGCTGTCATTATAGGTCAATTCCTTACACCCCGCTACTGCAAACGGACGTTGCACCACGAGACAGGCACAAGTTTGAATACGGCGAACAGCGAAAAGAATATAAAAAAAAGGTGGCGCACGAGGGAGTTTTGAATACAGCTCGTCCGTTTTGCACTCCTACACCGTGACCACTTAATCACGACGCCGTCGCTCGTTTGTTTCGCTCAATGTTGCACTTGTTAAGCATGGACCGTTCACTGTTACTATTTTGCTTTTTTTTCACAGTTCCGTACACCTTCTTGCTGTTTTCATGCTTGGTGTGTGTCCAGTTTTTGACGGGCAGTCCACTGGGCCCTCTTACCACTACATCTGAGGGGGGTGCGATGGCGAGATTCCCTTTTGAGAATAATCATTTAGTAATTTCATGAGAAAAGTAAAATGTTTTAATTAACGTGAACTTTTAGCAGATGTTGAGATGGACCAATCAGAAGCGAGCAGGAGGAAACAGGTGTGAAACGGTGGTTAAGCCGCTGCCAGAGTCGCGATTCGGACTGAAAACTGTAAAGACGTGTGTTGTAAGTTACAGGACACTGACATGTTTCGTGTGATATTACCAGGAGATATATGAACTAAATGTTACAACTAATTGTGTGCAATGATACTGTTATTCACGGTGTTCAGGTTAGATTTCAAGTTTCAAAATTTACTTTTACTGGTTCTGTGCGTCTGCAGGCTGTTCACAGTAAAGTTTGAATAAAATTACATGAAATCTCTAGCTGCATACAGGTGTTGATATAAGTTAATGGGGACAGTTGAATGTGTGTGCCCCGACAGGGACTCGAACCCGGGATCTCCTGTTTACATGGCAGATGCTCTATCCGACCTTTTTTTTATTATTTTGTTCGTTGTATCTGTTCGGGACGGACGTCACAAGACACCAGTTTCAGTTCGTTGTTGATCCATTAACTCAGTTTTTTTATTACGGAGGGCAGCGAATGCTCTGACCGAACACGCTGAGTTACCGTGCCGGCTAGTAGTGCGACTGCACGGATATATCTCTGGCACGCCTCCCGTGAGACCCACATTCGCAACTGATTGTCCCGTACTATATTCATAGTCCCCCTGCCCATTATACTCATTACTCGCGGCTTTACTGCCGATTCCCGTAAGAGTTTGGGCATCGTTCGTGCATCCGCACAGAAGATGGTCAAATGGAAGGTGAGCCAATAAATTTGAAGAGGCATTAGTGGCATCCTAAGTCAGTGTCCGTTCTTTATTTCGGCCGAGTCATAATCTGGAATTTTATTTTGCACCATTATTCGTCCTTGTACTATTAAATATAGGAGCATCGAACTCGCAACCTGCTGAGAAGGAGAAGCCAATGGGACATCAATATCTACAAACGGCATCCACGAGACATCTATAGAAGACGCCAGGTGAGCTAAAACCCCTCCAAATCATTATCAGTGGAGATACAGGGCGGAAATGCAGATCAGTTCAAATGGTTCAAATGGCTCTGAGCACTATGGGACTTAACTGCTGAGGTCATCAGTACCCTAGAACTTGGAACCACTTAAACCTAACTAACCTAAGGACATCACACACATCCATGCCCGAGGCAGGATTCGAACCTGCGACCGCAGCGGTAGCGCGGTTCCAGACTGTAGCGCCTAGAAACGCTCGGCCACTCCGGCCGGCTGCAGATCAGTGTTAAGGTCTTTAATTTCGTAGTATCCTGTTATCTTCCTGTTACCAAAACTGGGAAATTCAGTGCCGGCTGGTGCAATATGTGGAAGCGGAAGTCTGCATATCAATTTTCGGCAGTATCTAGTACGCACTGAGCATATGTCTTGACGACCACCGCTTAGGTGACCAAAAAAAGCTTAGTAATCTGCAGTGCACTTCACTATTTTTTCACCGTATTTGTGTTATAATCTACCTTCAGATAAACTCGCACCCTCCCCGATGAAGGAACACACGGCGTAGAGAGGGGACAATCGGTTGTTTTTAGATGACAGTTACATCAATTAGTTAATTTTGGCGGTTGTTAATAAGTATCACTTATCGGTGTCGTGGTAATCTGATGAACACAGACCGCACTGATAGCGTATAGAATTATCTATCTAGTAGGCTGCTGAAGGTAATGAGATGTATTTGGTGGTTCTTGTGGGACTAGTGTAACTTTCGTGTAACGGTTAGATGCTATCTCTAGCTCTCGGTGCAGTACAGATCCAAGACAAACGTGGCGTTTTCTTCTACAATTTCATAAAACAAAATGGCGGAATACGGTACTTGACAAAATTTACTATTGAATACCGCACATAAGCTCCGCAACACTTTGCCATATTGCATCCGAGAACATGTGCTCTATTAACAACATTTGCGACAACAAAATAAAATACAAAACCAAGAATTATTAAGTGATTACAAAGATTCACAATAGGGCCCTGCATTAATCATTAAAAAGTGACCAGTAGCTATGAAACAAGTTTTGAGAATGCACTTCAGTTAAATGACTACACAATTTTTTCCCAGAGAAGTAATATATGCCGTACGCATTGAACAATGACATACTCAAATGAGACAACAAGACGTTAGCTCTTACTTTATTCACAAATTTTTGAAAATACGTTGTTTGTGTAGAACTGCAAATTAGTTATCATCCAAGATATTTAGAATTGCTTTCTCTGTAGAATCAGCGGTTAATTCGCTGTAGATGAGAATTAACTGAGAAGTATAATTTCTTTTATTATTACCTCCATGTCAAGGAAGTTCGCTTCCATTAACGAAAAATTGCTGAAATTCAGTATTTCTATCTCTACAGAAGTAACTTGCTGTTTCGACGTAACTACAAACAGCTCAAGGTCAGTGTAATCATGCAGGCATGGTCTGATAACGCGAGCTTGACCTTAGCACTTCTGTACAGAGAAGGGGTGTAGTATGGACAGTTACTAAAATAACTACCTAATACAGGTAACTACTTGTTGCAACAACTGGATATACTGAACAGGTGGTTATTTCGCGTTAGAACGTCACACTGACTACTGCCACATCGTTAGAGCACCCCAGATGTCTCTTGAACTTTGGAGTGCAAGAATGGGTTCATCTGGTAATATTTTCTCGTTAGGTCTATTGTAAATGGACCTCAATAATAATGAATTACGCAATCCAAATTTTGTTATACGTGTATTAAGAGTAACGTTAAGTTACTGCCCCACAGTAAGGGCATAACTGCTCGTCCAGCTGGCGTTTTCTGCAACTTGACTAAGCTACAAGTAGACTACTTGATATTCTCGCAGGCAAGGGCCACGCCTTTTTCCACCAGGATTATTCTTATTATCCTTACACCAAGTAAGTCGTACATTTTGACAGTTTTCATTTTCTAAAGCGAATCTCGTAGCTTAGCCCATGAAATTCGCACGTCTCGCCGGCGCCCCTATTAAACGCTGGAGAGCAAGTAGCATGCTGGAAACGATTTTGATCAAAGGAAAAGACTTCACTAAGTTTGAAAAAAAACTATTACTATCAGGCTTAATGTAGACGTCAGAAAATCAATGCTTCTGTAGTAATACAATAAGCCAGAAGAATTTAAAGTTGATACAAGGCAAAGGAATAAATTAAACATACTCTGCCTGATACAGCATTAAAAGTAAACATATTTAAGGCACTTTCAGAACCATTTAAAATAAAGTCAGGGACCAAGCAAAGAGACAGCTGTCGCCACAGCGGTTCAAATTTATTTCTCGAAAGAGCTGTTATAAGAGAGGCATGAAAGGGAGGCAGTAGTTGAAAAGGGAATGAGACAGGATTGTAGCCTATCCCCGATGTTATTCAGTAAGTACATTAAACAAGTAAAGAAAACCTGGGAAAAATTTAGAATATGAATTAAAGTTCAGGGAGAAGAAACAAAAACTTTGAGGTTTGCCGATAACATTGTAGTTGTGTCAGAGGCACTAAAAGACTTTGAAGAACAGCTGAACGGAATGGGTAGTGTCTTGAAAGGAGGATATACGATGAACATTTAAAAAAAAGTGGTTCAAATGGCTCTGAGCACTATGGGACTTTACATCTGAGGTCATCAGTCCCGTAGAAATTAGAACTACTTGAACATAACTAACCTAAGGACATGACACACATCCATGCCCGAGGCAGGATTAGAACCTGCGACCGTAGTGGTCGCGCGGTTCTGGACTGAAGCGCCTAGAAGCGCTCGGCCACAGCGGCCGGCAACATCAACTAAAACAAAATAAGGATAATGGAATGTAATCGAATTGAATCAAGTGACGCTAAGGGAATCTGATTAGGAAACGAGACACTTTAAGTAGTAGATGAGTTTTGCTTTTTGGGCAGCTAAATATCTGATGGTGGTCGAAGTAGAGACGATATAAAATGTAGGCTGGCACAATGGCATGAAAAGGATTTCTGAAGAAGAGAAATTTGTTAACAACGAATATAGATTTTAGTATTAGGAAGTTTTTTTCAGACGGTATTTGTCTAGAATGTAGCCATGTATGGAAGTGAAACATTGACGATAAATAGTTTAGACAAGACGAGAACAGAAGCTTTTGAAATGTGATGCTACAGAAGAGTGCTGAAGATGAGATCACATAACTTAGGAGGTGGTACTGAATAGAATTTAGGAGAAAAGAAGCTTGTGCCATAACCTGACGAGAAGAAGGGATCAGTTAGCAGGACACATTCTGAGACATCAAGGGATCACCAGTTTAGTACTGGTTGGAAGTGTGATGAATACAGTAAGCAGATTCACAAAGATGTAGGTGTCATCACTTATTCGGTGATGAAGAGGCTCGCACAGGATAGAGTAACAAACCAGTCTTTGGACTGAAGACCACAACAAAAACAAGAATAATCAGGTAAAATAAACGTAAAACTGAGGGCATAAATATTATCAAATACCTCGAAAACACAATTCATCTTAGTTACCTACAATTTGCTGCTATTACAATTCTAACCAAGTCCGTCAAGAATGAATCTAATATACAGGGAATAACTTAGAAACAGTAAATGCTATTACTAGTACAACTGTGGTAATCCCTATTCACTCTTTCATTTGCGAATGGTGTCTGGAAAGACGGACTGTCGGTAAGCCGCCTCATTAGCTTTCATTTCTGCCATTTTCTCGTTGTGGTCGTTTCGCGAGGAGTCTGTGGGAACAAATAATATGCTGTTCGACTCTTCTTGTAACGTACGCTCTCAAAACGTCAACAGTAAACCTCTCCGTAGTGCACAGTGCCTCTCTTGTAGAGTCTGCCATCGGAGTCTGTTCAGGATCTCCGAAATGCTCTCCTGCTAATTAAATGATCCCAACGGCTCTCTGTTGGATATTCTCTATGCCTTTTATTAGTCTATCCTAGTAAGGATACCCTATAGACGAACTTTATTAGAAGTCAGTAGAACGAATGTTTTGTGTGCCCCTTCTTTTATGCACGAAACTGATTTCCTTAACATTCTCTCAATGACTCTGCTTGGCATCTGATTTTACTACAACTAGTTCTACGTGATCACTCCACATTCGGTCACTGCGGATCGTTACTCCCAGGCAGTTTACGGTTGTTACTTTTTCCAGTCATTAATCCCCAATACTATAATCGCCCCCGGATGCGGAATAAAACAACCAAGCGTTGCATATTGGTTGTAGTACTGGAATATGTTCGCAGTAAACGGAGGTGACAAGACAGTCCATCTGCCATGGGTTCATCCTCACGCTGGTATCCGCTATAATGCGGAAATACACTGAAGCGCCAAGGGAACTAGTATAGGCATGCGTATTCGAATACAGAGATATGTAAACAGGCAGATTACGCCGGTGCGGTCGGAAACGCCTATATAGGACACGTGTCTGGCGCTGTTATTACAATGGAAGGCTATCAACATTTAAGTGACTTTCAACGTGGTGCGATGGGACACAGCGTCTCCCAGGCAGCGATAAAGGGGATTTTGCCGTACAATCATTTCACGAGTGTACCTTGAGTATCAGGAATCCGGTAAAACACCAAATCTTCAACGGGAAAAGGTCCTGCAAAAACGGGACAGGCGACGACTGAAGAGAATCGTTCAACGTGACGGAAGTGCAACCCTTCCGCAAATTGCAGCAGATTTCAATGCTGGGCCATCAACAAGCGTCAGTGTGCGAACCATTCAATGAAATATCATCGATATGGCGTTTCGGAGCGGAAGGCTCATTCGTGTACCCTTGATGACTGCACGACACAAAGCTTTACGCCTCGTCTGAGTCAGTCAACAATGAAACTGTAATATTGATGACTGGAAACATGTTGCCTGATCGGACGAGTCTCCTTTCAAATTGTATTGAGCAGATGGATGTGTACGGGTATGGAGACAACCTCATGAATCCATGGACCCTGCATGTCACCAGGGGACTGTTCAAGCTGGTGGAGGCTCTAACGGTGTGGGGCGTGTGCAATTGGAGTGATATGGGCTCCTGATACGTGTAGGAACGACTGACAGGTGACACGTACGTAAACATCCTGTCTTATCACCTGCATCCATTCATGTCCATTGTGCATTCCGACTTGAAAAATTCCAGCAGCACAATGCGACACCGCACACGTCCAGAACTGTTACAGTGTGGCTCCAGGAACACTCTTCTGAGTTTAAATACTTAAGCTGGCCACCAAACTCCCCAGACATCAACATTATTCAGCATATCTGTGATGCCTTGCAAACATACTGTTCAGAAGAGATCTCCACCCCCTCGAGCTCTTACGGATTTATGGACATCCCTGAAAGATTCATGATGACTTTCCCTCCACCACTACTTCAGACATTAATAGAGTCCATGTCATGTCGAGTTGCGACACTTTTGCGTGCTCCCCGGGCCCATACACAATATTAGGCAGTTGGAACAGTTTCTTTGGTTCTTCAGTGTAGACGTCTTAGCTGCATCTATAGGAACTGCCCTCCATTTGATATTGACGTATATAGACTACTTACGTGAGATAGAGAGCCACGGGAAAAGGCACTGGCGAGAAATGTGGAACGTGTCACAACAAACGAAGGGTGGCCATTGTGCGGCAGTAAAAACTAAAATTCCTACAGAGCCGTGGCTAACGAAGAAGCATTTGGCTCTGAGTACTATGGGACTTAACTACTGAGGTCATCAGTCCCCTAGAACTTAGAACTAGTTAAACCTAACTAACCTACGGACATCACATACGTCCATGCCCGAGGCAGGATTCGAACCTGCGACCGTAGCGGTCACGCGGTTCCAAACTGACGCGCTTAGAACCGCACGGCCACACCGGCCGGCGAAGAAGCATTTGGAACGATCAATTATTTCCACCCTCATTGAAGTCCGTTTTAAACATGCCTCTTTTTCTCTACGACTGAATAGAATCAACATTTACGGTTACCCTGCATGTGAGTCTTATTTTGTGTCCGAGATTGAAGGCATCTTGTTTTCGTGTTACAAATTTGACTACGAAAAATCGGAATTTTTCACTGCTGAAATATACGGAGTGCGTCCACTAAGTAATGCAATACATTTTTTCTCGGCCAATTTCGGTTGAAAAAAATTGAAATTTGTTGTGGAACAAGGCGAAATATTCTCGCTTTAGCCCCTGTATCTTCATGAAGTTCCATTAGATAGTGGCGCTATACGTAGGCTACAAAATGGCGTCTATAACGGAGGTGCATTCCAAACAGAGAACTGTCACCGAGTTTCTTGTGGCGGAAAACCAGAGAATCACAGATGTTCATAAGGGCTTGGAGAAAATCTACGGAGACCTCGCAGCGAACAAAAGCACGGTGAGTCTTTGTTCGCGGCGTCTGGTCCCGTCGCAACACGGTGGCGCAAATCTGTCCGATTTCCCGCGTGTTGGCATGTCACACACACATGTGACTCCTGCAGTCTTGTACGTGCGGACAGTCTCATTCGAGGAGATCTAATGAGGACAAAGACCTCGCTGCACAACTGAACGACTCTGCTGGGAGTGATCCACGAGTTGGGGGACTCAAGGATGCGTTCCTGCTGGGTTCTCGCACCCTCCGACTTCCGTCTGTTTAGCCCTATGAAGAAAGCACTCCGCGGGAAGCATTAAGTGGATGATAGGGATGTTATTGACGCGCTAAGACTTTGGCTCCGATGTCGACCAGAAGAGTGGTACAATGCGGGCATACGGACCTTCCCAAAATGGTGGCGGAAGGGCGTCGCACTGAACTGAGATTATGTTGAAACATAGGGTTTTGTAGCCCAAAGGGTGGGGAATAATATGGTGTATTGGAATCATAAATAAAATCAACCTGCTTTCAAAAAAAAAAAAAGGTATTGCACTACTTATTGAACGCCTCTCGTAAGATGTCACCTCTCACAATCAGCTTCTTGTATTTTGGTTACTAAACACGTTTCCCTTTTCTAAAGTAATTGTTAATTCCCTTAGGATTATACGGAAAACCCTGTAGTTTTTAATAGTATTCATAATTTCATTTCTCTGTATCACTTATGTTTAAATTTAAAAAATAGAGTGAATTCATACAAAAGCGTCTAATTTACGTTGTTGTTGTTGTGGTCTTCAGTCCTGAGACTGGTTTGATGCAGTTCTCCATGCTACTCTATCCTGTGCAAGCTTCTTCATCTCCCAGTACGTACTGCAGCCTACATCCTTCTGAATCTGCTTAGTGTATTCATCTCTTGGTCTCCCTCTACGATTTTTACCCTCCACGCTGCCCTCCAATACTAAATTGGTGATCCCTTGACGCCTCAGAACATGTCCTACCAACCGATCCCTTCTTCTAGTCAAGTTGTGCCACAAATTTCTCTTCTCCCCAATTATATTTAATACCTCCTCATTAGTTATCAGATCTACCCATCTACTCTTCAGCATCCTTCTGTAGCACCACATTTCGAAAGCTTCTATCCTCTTCTTGTCCAAACTATTTATCATCCATGTTTCACTTCCGTACATGGCTGCACTCCATACAAATACTTTCAGGAACGACTTCCTGACACTTAAATCCATACTCGATGTATGCTTCCCGCGGAGTGCTTTCTTCATTGGGCTAAACAGACGGAAGTCGGAGGGTGCGAGAACCCAGCAGGAACGCATCCTTGAGTACCCCAACTCGTGGATCACTTCCAGCAGAGACGTTCAGTTGTGCAGCGAGATCTTTGTCCTCATTAGATCTTCAGAAACGCTTTCCTTGCCATTGCCCGTGTACATTTTATATCCTCTCTACTTCGACCATCATCAGTTATTTTGCTCCCCAAATGGCAAAACTCCTTTACTATTTTAAGTGTCATTTCCTAATCTAATTCCGGCAGCATCACCGGATTTAATTCGACTATGTTCCATTATCCTCGTTTTGCTTTTCTTGATGTTCATCTTATATCCTCCTTTCAAGACACTGTCCATTGCGTTCAACTGTTCTTCCAAGTCCTTTGCTGTCTCTGACAGAATTACAATGTCGTCGGCGAACCTCAACGTTTTTATTTCTTCTCCATGGATTTTAATACCTACTCCGAATTTTTCTTTTGTTTCCTTTACTGCTTACGCAATATACAGATTGAATAACATCGGGGATAGGCTACAAACCTGTCTCACTCCCTTCCCAACCACTGCTTCCCTTTCATGTCTAATTTACATATCATACAATTTGTGGTTAATTTACTGCGAGAAACAATTGTGACAGCTTGAGATTTTAGTTCTATAAATATGCAGTTGTGTATTTTCTCCGTTCTAGGCGCTACAGTCTGGAGCCGAGCGACCGCTACGGTCGCAGGTTCGAATCCTGCCTCGGGCATGGATGTGTGTGATGTCCTTAGGTTAGTTAGGTTTAATTAGTTCCAAGTTCTAGGCGACTGATGACCTCAGAAGTTAAGTCGCATAGTGCTCAGAGCCATTTATTTTCTCCGTATACTTAAGAATACGGTGTCAACAAGTGTTTTATGAGGATAAATAGAGCACAAACTCTTGAGGCAAAATAGAACGATTAAAGAAAGCAGTAACTAACTGGTCTGGTCTTTGAGTTATGTACATAGTTTACAATTATTAACGTCAATTTTGCTAAAGCATTAAGGATAAGGATCTAAAGAACCACGTTTGAGCAGTCTTGCAACCTTCGGTTAACCTCGGGAGAAGAACTCGACCCGGTCGAGTCCCCTCTCGCATTCTAGGAGCCGTGCAGAACGTCTGGATTAGTTTGTCGGAGGTAATCGCACCCCCGCTCTGCTTTTTGCCAATACAGCACTTCGTTCGGCACGAGGGCCCTCAGACCGGCCGAGCCAGTAATGAAGCCCTCCTGGAGGGCAGAGGCAGGGGCTGCAGCCACTTGCTGACAGATGCGGGGGCACGGCCGGCGTTGTTGCGCCCTGCTCCCTGCTCCCTGCTCCCTGGCGGTGACTCACCACCACCCCGCCAGTCGCCCCCAGGCATCGCCGCCGCGCTGCTCCTCAAGGAGGCGAAAGTGCAGCGCCCTGTCGTAACTCTAGTATGCCATGTTCCACGTTACGTGCACAAAGTAGTCCCTTATGTGAAGGTTCATTCCTTTTATTACATAACAGTTGTCAACAGGTTTGTAGTATTGTCCAGTTACATCATCATCATCATCATCATCATCATCATCATCCTCATCCGTGATTACACATCTGGTTCGTAACGCCCTTGCGTGCACGTACGACGCGTGCCCTATGACCAGCGTTGCGCCAGAACGAATACCCCCATAAAAAGGCGGCGAATAGCGCGTGGCATTCCTGCCCGTTCTCCGTGTAACTCTGACATGTCGCATCCCGGCACAGCCTTACTATACCAGAATGAAGTAAGTGCGAACTGCGTAGCGCAATCGGGACGTTAACGACAATGGGTTAGTTATAAATTGCTGTCCACCTTTACATTGGAGATGAGAGGGAGAGAATCTCCTTGGTTTGAAGCAAATAAGTTTCCTGAAAATAGGTTACAGAATTGCAATAGGCAGAAAAGATTGGTTAGTTTCTATCAAGTTTATTTTCACATATAGTTATGTGTGGTGTTGGACCATAAACCCCTTAGTAAGATTCAGTCTATTTATTCGGACTTGCTACTTCAAAGCTAATTGCCGGTACATATAAGAAACAAGTACAAAGCAATCACTTGTTCTTGGTTAGCACTGAAATCTCTTTAAGTAATTGAGACAAAGACTGACAGCCTCTGTTCAACACTATTCCAATGAAACTCTAAAAACCCTACTTGACCTACAGTTCCTGAGTGTCCCTCAGAGTCTGTCACCGTCTTCTCGTAGTTGAAGTCTTTATCAGCTGTATCGGCTGCTATGGGCCTACTCGGCCTCGCTGGCGTCTCGCTGCGGAATCTCCAAACTGCCGGCACTGGCTCTGAATCTGCATACGAATCTCTGCTTCTAGCTATTCCTCTGCCTGGCCTTTTATTTCGTTTCTCATGTACTTGGGTGCACACAAGTTAATTTGTTTCACATGACCCTTTCATTTCTAAGTGATCGGATTGCACAAGAATGCCTTCGCTTCCACACGAGTCTTTTCCGCACGTGACTGACACTCTCTCTTGCTGTATTATCGCCCTGGTGTTTGTGTCTTCCATTGCGCAAGTTTGATTCATGCTGCTTCCTCTGCCAGGAAGTCAAACACTAAGTTATTAGATCAACAAGCCATACTTGGCAGCCTCTGCCGCTTATCTAGTCCCTACGTCCTGGCGGACTATTTCTTAATGTCGGCTGGCTGTTTGCCTATGGAGCCTGGACTCCTATTATGGTCACAAAAGCAAGAATAAAAATAAAAATTTTCTATGGTCACAACAGACATGCAGTTGCGTACCAACTATATGAACACAAACTATATATATATATACAAACGAAAAAAATAATATTTTAATTTCATGAAAGAATCTTCCCTTGCATTTAACGACTGCCTCACCAACACTGGGCATGCAGTCAATAAGTTTTTGAAAGTGCTGCGAGCTTATGCGTTTCGACTCATTCTTAGCGATATTCCACAGATGTTCCTTGTGTGTTATGTGAACTTTCTGGATACGTCTGTCCACTTCATCCCAGACTATTATGATTACAATAAGGGCTTTGGGACGGCCACAACACATCTTTCAGTACTTGGATGCAATGTCCTTCTTATAGAACGCATTTGGAAGGGGGTTTCCTCGCTTCCACACGTTCTTTCTAGCCGACTTCAGTCTCCTTACTACTGCAGCAGACACGTTTTATTTTTTTATTTTTTACCACTTCTACGCGAATTTTTACTGCTGTTATGAACCTATTTCTCTTACTAGTAATTGTGAAGAATATGTCATTACGTTCGGTTGTTTTACGTCGTCGTGCTGGTCGAGAGAAATTCCTTATTGCTACCTGTGGTTTTCTGGCGGTGAACAGTTTATTGCACTCATCCTACAGACATGCCACATTGGTTGGTTGGTTGATTCGGGGGATGTGACCAAACATCGGATAAGGTAAGGATGGCAGCCGTGCACTTTCAAAGGTACCATCCCGGCATTTGCCTGAAGCGATTTAGGGAAATCACGCAAAACCTAAATCAGGACGGTCGGACGCGGCTTTGAACCGTCGTCCTCCCGAATGCGAGTCCAGTGTGCTAACCTGTGCGCCACCTCACTTGGTCCTGCCACATTGTTTCGCAATTTGCGGCACAGATAAACTTGCTTGTATGAATGCTACGATTGCATCACATTCTTCTATGGGTATCTCCATTCCTGGAGCCAAATAACTACGTGTACACTGTAAACCGTCACTAATGAACTGCAGTGCGGGAATCATATAGTATGTACAGTACCACTGCTTGACATACATTGCGGACATCACAGTAGTACAGGGAACAATATGGCAGTATGGAATGGAGATTCATTAGCCACACAGGTAAGCAAACATACGAGTTCAGATAACTATTCTGTATGTACTCGACACCCTTCTGCATAATACTGCAGGTATACAGGGTGTTACAAAAAGGTACGGCCAAACTTTCAGGAAACATTCCTCACACAGAAATAAAGAAAAGATGTTATGTGACATGTGTCCGGAAAAGCTTAATTTCCATGTTAGAGCTCATTTTAGTTTCTTCCACCTACGCTCAATGGAGCACGTTATCGTGATTTCATACGGGATACTCTACCTGTGCTGCTAGAACATGTGCCTTCACAAGTACGACACAACATGTGGTTCACGCACGATGGAGCTCCTGCACATTTCAGTCGAAGTGTTCGTACGCTTCTCAACAACAGATTCGGTGACCGATGGATTGTTAGAGGTGGACCAATTCCATGGCCTCCACGCTCTCCTGACCTCAATCCTCTTGACTTTCATTTATGAGGGCATTTGAAAGCTCTTGTCTACGCAACCCCGGTACCAAATGTCGAGACACTTCGTGCTCGTATTGTGGACGGCTGTGATACAATACGACATTCTACAGCGCATAAGGGATTCCATGCGATGGAGGGTGGATGCATGTATCCTCGCTAACGGAGGACATTTTGAACATTTCCTGTAACAAAGTGTTTGAAGTCACGCTGGTGCGTTCTGTTGCTGTGTGTTTCTATTCCATGATTAATGTGATTTGAATATAAGTAATAAAATGAGCTCTAACATGGAAAGTAAGCGTTTCCGGACACATGTCCACATAACATATTTTCTTTCTTTGTGTGAGCGGAATGTTTCCTGAAAGTTTGGCCGTACCTTTTTGGAACACCCTGTATAAAAATTAACACATTGTCCTGACATGTTTGCCAATCTTGTACTGTTCCACTGCTTACTCAACCCTAGCCTGGTATTATATGGTATCTGCAGGGAGTTAGACGTCAATTATTAGATTTATTGAAATTAATGAGCGGTAGTGTAGATCTTTCTGCTAGATATTTACGCAAGTAAGTACACATGAAAGCACACGCTGAAATTTGGATTTCCGCCACGCTTCGCAGGATCAGTCACGTCACGGGATGTAAACATCTGCTTGTAAGAGTAAAGAACAATTTTAATTGTGAGTGTAGAAGAAGGCTCAAATGGTTCAAATGGCTCTGAGCACTATGGGACTTAACTCCTGAGGTCATCAGTCCCCTAGAACTTTGAACTACTTAAACCTAACCAACCTAAGGACATCACACACATCCATGCCCGAGGCAGGATTCGAACCTGCGACCGTAGTGTGGCGCGGTTCCAAACTGTAGCGCCTAGAACCGCACGGATACACCGACCGGCCCAGTTTTGTCGCACGGTCCGTTTCGTCTCTATCCACTTGTTTTCAATAGGGTGTAGGTCTGATGCAGGAGGAGGAGGCCAATCGAAAAAAAAAAATCTCATTCTGTTCTGCAAACCACTCCTGCACCATCGCTGACGTGTGTGTCGGAGACTGGTCCTTTTGGAAACAAATTACTCACTGAATTAACCACAATATTATGCATAATATGGGTATACTGGGCAGCATAACGTAGACCGCTTAATCTGTGAAGCTGTCACGTCCACAGCAACACAACTGGTCCCAAACTGTCACAGACACACGGCCACACTGCGAGATGGCTCACGAATATATTTGGTGTCGAAACGGGCACCTTGAGGCCTGAATATTCGTACTGGACCGTCCTTTGAAGAGGGCGATACCGATTAGTTGGAAAATATCACGTTTCACCAGTCACGATTGGCGTTTTCTTCGGCAAACGCTAATCGGTAGAGTCGATCATTAACATGAAGCCTCTGCTTGAAGGCCGCATGTTTGCTAAGTAGCCCAGCCTCCCGAAGCCGATCCAACGGCCCAGGAAACGCAGCAATATGTTTCAACTGTTTACTGTGTTGACAAGTTCATTATCCTGGCCAGGTGTTGTTACACGCGGATGCCCAGGTCCCACACGGCTATTCGAGTCTCCAGTATCTACGAGCATAATGCTTTATCCATTCTCGCGCAGCGCGTTCAGGAACGTTATACCACCGCCCCGGCCTGTAACGTCGTCAAATTGCCCGTTTTAGAACAAATGCTGTACTTGCAAACCCAACTCTCCATGACACACTATAATACCGTGCAATGTCAATGAAACTGTGCGAATAATTCGCACGTATTAGGTCACACAGGGGCAGTAAATTTAATTTCTCGAATTCAGTGAGGCCATTATCCATCAGAAGTGACTTTCACCGATTTATAGCTAAAATTCTGTGTCATCCTTATGGGGAAACTAGCTGCACATGAAATGGAGAACTTCTTTGAGAACGGATTTGTCGAACCGAAAGAATATTCTATTGTGGCGAAAAGGAAGTTCACATGGATTCGAACATGAGAAACTTTATATGTAAAGTATGCACGTTGTTTATTCAGCTGCAGTGAGCATTTAAGAACCTGTATTTACTCATTTTACGTGAACTGTATCTTTAGATAACACAAGCATATTGTATTTCCACAAAACAATTTGTGTTTTTTTATCACAGATCTGGAGTACTGACAAGTTAATTTTATAGAAATTTTTTTATGTAGTATATCCTCATCTGCATGTTACAAAGGTAAACAAAAAACTATGGTACCTTGCATTTCATTCAGGTCAATGCTGTACCGGACTTTAAGTCTGGCTGCTATCTCCGCCGACCAATTTTTGTGCTGCTAAGTATACAGGGTGTCCATTAAATCCAGCTATCATTTCAAAAGATCATAACTTCGAAACTATTAGTAACACAGCATCTTGATTTGTTGTGATACGTTTAATACCTCTCAAAGCTTGGTTTCTGTTATGCCAGTATTCGAGCGTGTGTCCCTCTCGTCACGCCACGCACAGAACTTGAATGCGATTTTCGAGTTCTGCCCACGCACGTGTCACCACTGCAGCATCAACAGTTGTGATTGGTTCACTGATTCGTACACGAAGGGCAGCAGTATCACTGAATGGCGCAGTGTTCGCGCGATCCTTGACGTAACTCCAGAAAAAGACCTGACATCGGGAGAGTGCTCGGGCCATACTATGGGACCATCACGACCCTTTCACCTTATAAGAAATTTGTCATTCAGCACATCTTGCACGTTCCAATTCTGGAAGATGATGGACGGATGCAGCTCTTCCATCTGTGGTAGCAGGAACTGTTCGAACGTGGCCAGGTAAACATCTACCTGCTACGGTTTTCTACCGGAAAAAAAATGCGCCAACCACTCCAACGTTCATTACGCCACACTAAACATTGAGCTTTGGGCTATCATGGATGTGTTCACGTGTGTTGTGTGATTTTCTGAGCCCAAAATAGTACTGTTGTGGCGATTCGCATGTCCAGAAATGTGGAACTTTGTTTCATCTGAAAACGGGCACTCTTGTAGGTAATGATTGTTAGCTTATATGGAAGCCATCATGGAACCCGCGAATGCATAGCGCAAACACGATGCTCTGGATCTAATGGTTGAGAGATTTCCAGTCTGGATGCAAAATATAACCGCTTATGTAACACTTTGTAGACAGTTTATCTTGCTTCATACAGTTCGCGTGATCCAAAAAGAATTCACTCTGGGGGCTTCAATGAAATGCAACTGCACTCTGTCAACACGTACCTGAGACACAGGAGCAGGCGGAGGGTGGGGTGGTTGGTCGAGCGAGTGATTTGGGGAAGGGGGTCAAACAGCGACGTTATCGGTCCCACTGGATTAGGGAAGGATGGTGGATAAGGAAGTTGGCCGTGCCCTTTCAAAGGAACCATCCCAGCACTTGCCTAAAGCGATTTAGTGAAATCATGGAGAACCTGTATCAGGATGGCCGGACGTCGGTTTGAACCGTCGTCTTGCCGAATGCGAGTCGAGTGTGCTAGACGCTGTGGGGATGGGCGTCCACTTCGTACAAGGTCTTTGTCGCTGCCTGTGTCTCTGAAGTTCTCGAACCACCAAATAGTGTTTAGTTTCGCCGGTACTGTCCGCCCATAATGGCGCCCACAATTCCGCAGCACTCTTGTCACAGATTTGGATCCTGCATACTCGATGACACATTGCACTTTCTCCTCGTCTAGCACCATTTTGATGCACTCCAAGTCAAATCTCCAACAAATGACGACGAAAAAAAAATTAATACTTTCACAGCTATTCGACGTTTCACAACCACATCTACATCTACATTTATACCCCGCAAGCCACCCAACGGTGTATGGCGGAGGGCACTTTACGTGCCACGTTCCAGTCGCATATGGTTCGCGGGAAGAACGACTGCCGGAAAGCCTCCGCGCATTTCGCTGCAATTTTCAATTGCTGCAACTTCTCTGTATACTACAGCATCATCCGCGAAAAGCCGCATGGAACTTCCGACACTACCTACTAGGTCATTTAAGGTTACTTTAACGTCTGTAGACATCTCTCCATTGAGAACAACATGCTGTGTTCTGTTTGCTAAAAACTCTTCAATCCAGCCACATAGCTGGTCTGATATTCCGTAGGCTCTTACTTTGTTTATCAGGCGACAGTGCGGAACTGTATCGAACGCCTTCCGGAAGTCAAGGAAAATGGGAGCCTATATCTAATATTTTCTGGGTCTCATGAACAAATAAAGCGAGTTCGGTCTCACACGATCGCTGTTTCCGGAATCCATGTTGATTCCTACAGAGGAAATTCTGGGTTTCCAGAAATGACATGATACGCGAGCAAAAAGCATGTTCTAAAATTCTACAACAGATCGAAGTCAGCGATATAGGCCTATAGTTTTGCGCATCTGCTCGACGGCCCTTCTTGAAAACTGAAACTACGTATGCTCTTTTCCAATCTTTTGGAACCTTCCGTTCCTCTAGAGACTTGCGGTACAGAGCTGTTAGAAGGGGGCAAGTTCTTTCGCGTACTCTGTGTAGAATCGAATTGGTATCCCGTCAGGTCCAGTGGACTTCCTCTGTTGAGTGATTTCAGTTGCTTTTCTATTCCTTGGACACTTATTTCAATGTCAGCCATTTTTTCGTTCGTGCGAGGATTTAGAGAAGGAACTGCAGTGCGGTCTTATTCTGTGAGACAGGTTTGGAAAAAGGTGTTTACTATTTCAGCTTTACGCGTATCATCCTCTGTTTCAATGCCATTATCATCCCAGAATGTCTGGATATGCTGTTTGGATCCACTTACTGATTTAACGTAAGACCAGAACTTCCTAGGACTTTCTGTCAAGTCGGTACATAGAATTTTACTTTCGAATTCACTGAACGCTTCACGCGTAGCCCTCCTTACGCTAACTTTGACATCGTTTAGCTTCTGTTTGTCTGAGAGGTTTTGGATACGTTTAAATTTGCAGTGAAGCTCTCTTTGCTTTCGCAGTAGTTTCCTAACTTTGTTGTTGAACCACGGTGGGTTTTTCCCGTCCCTCACAGTTTTACTCGGCACATACCTGGCTAAAACGCATTTTACGATTGCATTGAACTTTTTCCATAAACACTCAACATTGTCAGCTTCGGAATAGAAATTTTCGTTTTGATCTGTTAGGTAGTTTGAAATCTGCCTCCTATTACTCTTGCTAAACAGATAAACCTTCCTCCCTTTTTTTATATTCCTATTTACTTCCATATTCAGGGATGCTGCAACGGCCTTACGATCACTGATTCCCCGTTCTGTGCTTACAGAGTCGAAAAGGTGGGGTCTGTTGTCAGTAGGCCCAAGATGTTATCTCCACGAGTCGGTTCTCTGTTTAATTGCTGAAGGTAATTTTCGGATGTGCACTCAGTATAATGTCACTCGATGCTCTGTCCCTACCACCCGTCCTAAACATCGATGATTCTCTCTCTCTCTCTCTCTCTCTCTCTCTCTCTCTCTCTCTCTCACTCTCTCTCTCACTCTCTCTCTCTAATAGTTTCTAAGTTAAGATATTTTGAAATGAAAGTGGTTTTTTGTGGAAACCCTGTATACCTATAATGTGGAAAGGTGTTAGAGTTTAGGCAGTCCGTGCTATGTTATTCTACAAAGAGAAACAATTCATTAGAATTAAAAGGCGTAACCAATTTTGTAAGTCCTGTTTCTTGGAAACAATGCCGTTCCTTTAATTTTAAAAAAAAAAAAAAAGTGTCGAATGACTGCAGTAACAACAGGCCACTGACAGACCACTTATTATTATTATGTTATTATTATTATTTATTATTATTTCAGAAACGCACTGCATCGTATCTTAATGGAAATAAAAAATCAGTTTTTTTAGAAACAGAAAGCAGTATTTCTTTTCTTTTTTTTTTAGAGTCCAAAAACTTAACATACAATTTCCGAATGTAGCTTTCCTCCTCACAGTTCGGGAAACAATTTCATGATATCCATTTATATTAATGTTCCTGCCCTGTGTTGATGAACAAGTTGGGGAATCTCGACAGTGTGTTTGTTGATCTGAGAAAAGTTTAAGTGCTCTCAGAGAATGCTGACGATACTGGAATTGCTGTAAATCAGAATAATGAGGGGAGTAGCTACCTGAAACATTTCTTTAAACCAACCACGTCCATTACAGGATACATTGCATGGTTGAACACCCGTCTTAATTGTTCGCAAAATTTTAAGTTGTGTAAGTAGCCTGAACAGGTGAAAGGCTGCTATACGTGTACTCCAAGCAACTCTTCCTAGCGTCATGCAGATGGAGGATTTGTTTGGGAGGACACAACAAGTATCTCTTCAAGAGGGGCTAGTCGCTTTAGATTCTCTTGGCTGAACCTTCGATCAATCTCATTCGGAAAGCGATTAATATTTCAAACACAGCTCTCATAAATCCTCATTTATGAAACAATTCTTCAAAAACACACACTGTAAATAAATTATTTACCCTAATCCTGTCACAGTTGCATTTTATTATACTGGCGACTAGTTTCGAACTACCAAGTTCATTTCCAAGCCAGGTCTTATAGAGCTGCACTAACAGTGCTTGGTTAGGCGACAATCAGTCTACACATATGTAATATGCACATGATAAATCGTCAAATGAGACGCAGACCAATTCCACGATGTAGATGTATTCATGAACTGCAGTTGAACTATCTAGTCTAGTCTCGACGTCGAGAAAATACCACACTTCCTTTCCTTCTGTTTGATTTGTATGCAAGGATAATTAAGGTTTCATGATTAATCGACGATAAAATCATCTAAGACGCAACGGAAGTTCGGACTGGAAAAGAATGGGGTAGGAAATAAGATGCGTCCATTAAAACGAAAAACAAAGTACTTACGAAAGCCACGGACGGGCACTTCAACTCTGAGCCTCTCGACCCTAAGGCGTTTCCAGTGCCTTAACCACTGGCGTACCTCGTCCCGTTACTGTGAGTGGAATTCTAAGCCAAGCGAGACCCCCACTTTGGTCAAAGTTCTGTCAGTGTGCAGAATATCTAATCTTGCCGGTTTACGAAATACACAGAGCTCTGTGGGATGCCGAACCCCAGGTGAGGATTACGTTAAATTTTTGTAGTTCTGGTTTTCTTTTATTGATTTAAGCGCCTCTGACCGACAGGGGAGTTATTAACGAGAGTTATGCTCGCTACAGAACGGGCGGATGAGAACGGCTGAGTGTAGGGGCTGCGTGCATTATTCATATCAAAACCAAGGCTTTGTTCCCCCCACAGTTTGGCTATTTTTTTCCGGGAAGTAACTCACATTTAGCTTTAATCCAGTAATCGAATCTGATAGTGATTTATTTCTAGGGAATCGTTACAGAAAACAAAGTTTTTAAGCCTCTGAAACGGCAGTATTCTGCACCACGGTCAAAACCAACGGAATGTGATTGCGATTATGTGCGTAAGGGAACAGCAACGGCCACGTGACACCGGCTACAGTACAAACGCACCATCGTTCGAAAGCCTTAGAAACTATAGTTGCAACTTGCACAACTTTTATCTTCAATTTAATGTATCGCGGAAAGAATGGTGTGCAACTACTGGAAATAATAGCTTACCCTCGTGTCACATTATTATTGTAATATAATTATTATTTAAACTACATCAACATCTAACACAGCTGCATGACACTATTTTTCAACACAGTCGACAAGCCTCTCTCTCTAAAGAATAGTCGGAATATTTTACCTATAGTTCAACTGCACGACTATAGAAAACCGTTGTTTGGTTACAGAGGTATTCGAGAACCGTTGTGTAAATTGATTGGCGACTCCATAGAGTGCTGTGTGCACAACGACCATATGATGAATAAAATTAAAAGGAAGGTCAGCATTGGCCGTAATTTTGATGATTTATTAACAGCAAAATCGAATTTCGATCACATAATGATCATCTTCAGTGCTTTAGCGTACAAATTAAAGCTCGTAGGCACTGGTATCTAGTTATTAGCAGTAACAGAAGCTATGAAACGATCACTATAACTGAGTTATTGTGATCGTTTCATGGCTTCTGTTACTGCTAATAAATAGACACCAGTGCCTAAGAGCTTTAATTTGTACGCTAAAGCACTGAAGATGATCATTATGTGATCGAAATTCGATTTTGCTGTTAATAAATCATCAAAATTACGTTGTGTAAATGTCCTCATCGATGGTAAAAATCGCTCGCTGTCAGATGTTCTGTCAGTTGGACAAAAAGATGGAAATACCATGGCGCAAGATCTGAATTTCCCAAGGAACATCTGTGCGGCCTTGGAAGAACTGTTGCTATTACTAAAATAGGGCTGGGCGTGACACTGTATTTGGTAGCGTCAGAATTTCACGATGAATGTGTGCAATTTAGCCATTTTGCCCACAAGAATTTCATTGTAGTGTCGCTAGCTAGTCTTGGAGATAAACGTTGTAAGTCTTTAGCAAAAGTAATCAGAACTAGTACGGAAGCCGCCGTGGAGTGCTGCACAGTAACCGCGCAGCGCAGTGAGGTGACGTGACTAGGTGCCGTGTTTTAATGAAAGAAATGCGCTCGAGAGGCATACACATGTCCCTTATCTATTTAATACCTGTGATCCATTGCTGTTAATCTTAATGTGCACAATTCCCTGATTCACCATGCACACGTCCCTCCCCCCTACCCACCCTTCCCCTCAATTTTCCTGCCATTTTTGTATCAGTGATCGCTTGGTCTTTTATAGTAATCATTTTACGTAAAGGGGTTTTAAATTCCATTTATTTTACATATGTTTTTGGGTGATGTCCTTCAACCTCAAGATGATGATCATTTATCTCATATAATTTACCAGTTTTTAAACATGACTGCAATTCACAACAATGTATCACAGCTTATTTTATAACTGACCATGTATCAAATATTTAACTACATTCCAAGACTGTACTTCCATGTATCTTTAATTACGATGGTGTAAGTCGCGTTTATATATGCACACGAGGAAGTTGGCTCCTCACGCCATGTAATGTAAACATTGGCATGTTCTGCCCACTTCAAAGATAATGTAACCAGTTCGTCTAATAAAGAGTCCCCACCACCTGTTCCCATGACATGCCATGCCACAGATCACGAGGTGGAAACTGGGATGTCTCTATAATGGTCTTTGACGATCGTTTCACTCACCTTTAAGTCAACAGCTGCTTAGACACAGTGTAGCGAAGTTTAAACCTGTATTTGGTGATCTGTTTTTTCCGAAAGCATATACACGTCTTAATTTCGAGGCAGGGAATCACTTCTTGCAGCGGAAACCAGCAACACCGCACCGACCGAGCGAGGTGGCGCAGTGGTAGCACACTGGACTCGCATTCGGGAGGACGACGGTTCAATCCCGCTTCCGGCCATCCTGATTTAGGTTTTCCGTGATTTCCCTAAATCGCTCCAGGCAAATGCTGGGATGGTTCCTTTCAAATGGCACGGCCGACTTCCTTCCCCATCCTTCCCTAATCCGATGAGACCGATGATCTCGCTGTTTGGTCTCTTCCCCCAAAACAACAACAACAACAACAACAACAACCAACAACACCGCACCACCATTACTGAGCAACACCAGCAGTACCATCGGTTTGAGGCCGGGCTGTGCCTGTCCCCATCACTAATCCTCCACGGGACGTAGTGCCAGAGCCACGTCGACTTGCTCTCTCAGCGTACTGCCTGCGACGCCGGGTTCCTAGTGGGACGTAGTGCCACTGTGCCAGCCACCGCCCGACTCCTACCAGAGGCCAGCGTGCCGTTCCCCTTAGACAGGCGCTCGCGCACCGCCACATGACACAAACGAGCAATGCGTCACTGGGCCTCCACAAGGTCGAGAGAAGTAGCGAGCCTCTGATGTTTACGGCCACGCCCTCTTAAGGCTGCCGGCTGATCACGAGCCTTCCGCCAGCAACACAGCACCAGCTGAGCAGCCCGGCCAGAAGCCGCAGCCCACAAGCTAGCGTCGGCCGGGAGCAACACAGAGAGACGTGGTTACCTCACTATATCATGTCATGAAGTGAACAGAAGTCATTCTTAACCGTCAACAGTTGCTCCACTGGGGTCCTAGACCTCACCACTCACGCCCCACCTTCAGCACTGATCCACATACTTCAGCTATGGAGTACGTTTCCGGTTGGCGTGCCATTTCATTCGCACACTGTGATACACCTCTTATCTGTTCAGTAACAGAACTGTGTCTGCAGGAAATCCCAGGTATGTACAACATTTTACGCTACGGAGTATAAGACGCACCTTAATTTTTAAGCAATTAAAAAAACATTTTTGCCGTTTTTATTATTAGCTTGCAAGGCCAGACTAAAATAAAAACTCTTAGTTCATAAAACCGAACTGACCTTTAAAATCTCTGAAAATCTCATCTGGACTTCCTTCTTCCTCTTCGTCGTTATCGTTGTCCTCTTCATATACACTGAAGTGCCAAAGAAACTGGTATAGGAAAGCGTATTCAAACACAGAGATATGTAAAGCGGCAGAATACTGTGCTGGGGTCGGCAACGCCTGTATAAGACAACAAGCGCCTGGCACAATTGTTAGACTGGTTACTGCTGCTACAATGGCAAGTTGTCAAGATTCAAGTGATATTAAACGTGGTGTTGCAGTCGGCGCACGAGTGATGGGACAAATCATCTCTGAGGTAGCGGTGAAGTGGGTGTTTTGCAGTACGAGCATTTCACGAGTGTATCGTGAATATCAGGAATCCGGTAAAACATCAAATCTGCGACACAGCTGCGATCGGAAATAGATCCTGCAAGGACGGGACCAACGACGACTGAAGACAATCGTTCAACTTGACAGAAGTGCAAATCCTTCTGCAAATTTCAACGCAGGGCCATCAACAAGTGTCAACGTGCGAACCATTCGACTAAACATCATCCATATGGGCTGTCGGAGCCGAAGGCCCACTCGTTTACCTTTGATGATTGCACGAAACAAAGCTCTACGCCTCGCCTGGGCCGGTCAACACCGATATTGGACTGTCGATGACTGCGAATATGTTGCCTGGTCGGACGAGTCTCGTTTCAAATTGTATCGAGCGGATGGATGTGTACGGGTATGGAGACAACCTCATGAATCCATAGACCCTGCATGTCAGCAGGGGACTTTTCAAGCTGGTGGAGGCTCTGTAATGGTCCGGGGCGTGTGCAGTTGGAGTTATGTGGGACCCCTGATATGTCTAGACAGGACTCTGACAGGTGACACGTACTTACGCATCCTGTCTGATCACCTGCATCCATTCATGTCCATTGTGCATTCCGATGGGTTTGGACAATTCCAGCAGCACAATGCGACACCGCACACGTCCAGAATTGCTACAGAGTGGCTCCAGGAACATTCTTCTGAGTTTACATACTTCCGCTGGCAAACAAACTTGCCAGACATGAACATTACTGAGCATATCTGGGATGCCTTGCAACATGCTGTTTAGAAGAAATCTGACCCCCTCGCACTCTTACGGATTTATGGATAGATCTGCAGGATTCATTGTATCAATTCCCTCCAGCAGTACTTCAGACATTAGTCGAGTCCATGCCACGTCGTGCTGCGGCACTTTCGCGTGCTCACGGGGGCCCTCACGATATAAGGCAAGCGTACTAGTTTCTTTGCCTCTTCAGCGTATAAGACGGTCTTCACCATCGTCTAGAGCGTTACTTATGCCGCACTTCTATAAAGGTTTGATAATAATGTCTTTTGTTGATCACGACTACTTTATCCACTGACACACTTGTTTCACTGTAGGTCGTTTTAAAGCTCCCTTCTGGGTGAATTCATGTTGGATTTCATTTGTCATCCATTTGTTCCATTCCTCTCTCTCACACACTTTAAATAATTTATTTATCGATACATCAAGAGACTGCAATTGTGAAGGAAGCCCTTCCGGAATAGCAGCAAGCTCCTGTCTCAATTTCTCTGTCACAGAATTTTTCAAATGACTACTAAACTGATCGGTACACTGATGCCGCCAGTTGAATCCACTGCTGCCAGATAGAGATACACAGTATGTTTCTCGCGGTATAGAATATATGGCCTTTTTTAAAGACTGGCAGCAATTTTAAATCAAACACCGGACGTTTTTATATTAATTTCGAGTATAAGACGCACCTCAGTTCTACAGCCAATTTTTCGAAGAAAAAAGTGTGTATTATAGTTCGTAAAATACGATACTTTTGTCTGACAATGAGGTACTCTTGTTGCGCAATGGTCTTTGCGGGGGACGACATGTGTAACTTATTTTTTGAAGTCCGTACGTATTTCTAAATTCTCACTGAATTTTATTTGGTGTGAAATTTGCAAGTCGTAATTTAAAAAGCAGTAAAGCATAATCGGCTTTTGTTGCTTCTAATTTGTCATATACAGGCGTTATGGGAAATACGTGAAACATAAAATATCATTATGACGCCACTGTATCATCACCATCACCATCACCATCTTTCTTTCAGATATTTCCATTTAATTTCTTGAGAATCTATGTTACACATTTTCGTGGAGGCTTTAGTGGCCTAACAGGATCACACCTAAAAATCTCTGAATTCCTTCGACGTTTGCTGTCATGCTTACTTCTAACTCTACACCCACGTACATATACCGTAACGCACCGTATGGTAGTGGCGGAGAGTGTCCTGTACCAGTACTAGTCATTTTACTTTCATGTTCCGCTCGCAAATAGAGCGAGGGAAAAACAACTGTATATATGCCTCCATATGAGCCCTAATCTCTATATCTTCGTGCTCTTACGCAAATGTACGTTGATGACAGTAGAATCACAAAACATGCTTCCCCTGCATTACTCCTCTCCACTGCGGCATTTGCTTGACATGCACACTGCAACCCCCTTTAAAATGAAACCAGTCCAGATGTGTGCACTATACTTACTGTTCGTGAACCACGTCACTGCTACTGTCCTTATTTCTTCTTTGGCAGAAATTGGAAGACTTCAGGCTGATAATGGTTTCTGTTTAACCTCTCTATTATTATTATTATTATTATTATTATTTTGCCGAGTGGCTAGGGCCTCCCGTCGGATAGACCGTTTGCCTGGTGCAAGTCTTTCGAGTTGACGCCACTTCGGCAACTTGCGTGTCGATGGGGATGAAATGATAGTAAGGATAACACAACACCCAATCCCTGAGCGGAGAAAATCTCCGACCCGGCTGGGAATCGAACCCGGGTGCTGACCACCTGCCCCTCTATATTCGTATTCGCTGACGCCTGTGGGCTGAGGGTGACACGGCGGCCGGTCGGTACCGTTGAGCCTACATGGCCTGTTCGGGTGGAGTTTAGTAGTAATTTATTTTACGTTGTATATTTCACATGATGTAAAATTTCTGCTGCTTAATGAAACAGTGATCAAGTAACACTGACCTTAGATTTTTACTAGAAAGTGATAATGATGAAATAATTTCTGTCTTATGGTGGGAACTATTGTAAATTTGTATCGCACTATTAGTACGATGGTTGCCTAGAAAGTAATGCACCGCATTGTTTTCTTCAACAATTCTTTATTGAACATAATGTGAATACCAACGCACAAAATAACGATGTTTTAGCTACACACCCTTTTTTTCCCACGTAATCTCCATTCCGTTCTGTAGCCTTCCTCCAGCGCGAAACAAGGGTGTGTATGCCTTGTAGGTACCAATCCTTGTCCTGGTGGCGGCGCCAGTGCTTCACTGTGTGAATCACCTCCTCATCGTCCTCAAAATGTCTTCCACGAACGGCATCCTCTAATGGCCCAAACAAGTGGAAGCTCTCTGCAACACGTCAGGTGTGACAGCCGTGGATGGTCTCCACGACCGCTGCAAATCGTGGAGCTCCGCCAAACGGCCTTCTGTTGACCTCACCCTCTGTGTCCTGCGAGTAACTGTACTACTGTCGACAGCAGATGCTCCGAAGACTTTGCACAAGCGTTTGTGAATATTCCCCACAGTTTCTTTCTTTGCAGTGAGAAATTCAATAACGGCACGTTGCTTGTAACGTGCATCACCTACAGCCGCCATTTTGAAACTGTCCTGCAGCTTCGCTATCTATCGGAAAGTGGCGGAAACTTGGCGCGCTGACTCGGGAGATTTCAAAACTTTTCACATTCGCAGCATTGTTTTCGGCTGAGAAAAAAATGCGGTGCATTACTTTCTGGGCAAACCTCGTAATGGAACTTTTATAAGCCGACGTCCTTTTTGACGGGACATGGTACTTTCCTTTTTACCTCGTAACAGGTCGATGGATATTGGTGTTTTTATTTATGTATTCTACAGACAGAACAACATGACTAGCATATGAACAAGGTAGTAAATGTTTGTTTAAAGTGGGTAGGACGTCAAACGGGCCCACTTGGAGCAGGAGAGGCACCACAGGACATTTTAATTTCCACTGTCTATACTTTTACAAATAAATTCGTGAAACTTTGTTAGCATCACCAGGAAGGATTAAGACTTCACACTCATAGGAGTGGAAATACGAAAACATAAAGAAATATTTTTTTACATGTGAAATTTCATCATTTTTTTCACTTACTAATGGCAGTATTTGTTACTATAGGTACACTTTTCTTCATAAGTAAGAGAGATTCTTCGATGAATTTTGCACAGCATACAAACCATACTTGGTGTATGAAACTCTAGAATTTTCCAAATCTATTAAAAATTGTGGTAAAAATTGAGGTAATTAACTATAAAATATTTGTTTTTTCTACACGTGAAGTTTAAAATATAAGAGTTCATTCGTTTTTTCATAAATTAAATAAATTCTAGAGTTTCATACACCTGTGAGTATGGTATGTATGCTGTGCAAAATTCATCGAAGAATCTCTCTAACTTATGAAGAAAAGTGTACCTTTAGCAACAAATGCAGCCATTAGTAAGTGAAAAATGATGAAATTTCGCACGTAAAAAAAATTTATTTTGTTATGTTTTCGAACTTCCACTGCAATGAGTGTGAATCCTTAATCCTTCCTGGTCATGCTGACAAAGTTTTACGAATTTATTTGTAAAAGTATAGACAGCGTAAATTTAAATGTCTTGTGGTGCCTGTCCTACCCCTCTTAATACAGCTAACGTAGGAATTTTACGCCCATCTGTTACGTAAAGAGCGTGTGATGAGCGAGCCAGATACAGCCAACAACTGCCGCTGGAGCGCGCTGCGATCGTGTATACCACTTCGACAACACGTACCGTACACAGAAGTCGCATCGTTTCCGAGCGTTGAGCAGCGAGTTGAAATCGGCACGCTCAGGGTTGACGCTCGAAAGCACGCTACGTGTGACGACGCCTTCACGGCTGCCCTTGCGGTGAAACATCCATCACTGCGCTTGCGGCAGTCAACGTGTTAAGAAGCTGCTGACCGCATGGTGTATACGCGAGACGTCAAGAGGTACAAACAAAAGAAAACGAGAACAGTTTCGCCTTAAGCAAAAGTCTCTCGTTTCCAATCCTCCCCCGCCGCCAGGCGGATACTTTTAGCCTGTCGCGGCGCGCGGGCCCCCGCTCGCTCACGCCTTTCTGCCTGGAGGCGGGCGTCTATTTCGGTGCAGACGTCGCCGGCGCTGCCGCTGTCTGCTGTCTCCCTTTGGCAGGTGGGACGCCGGCTCCGGGCGGCCGGACATCGATCTGCCGGCGCCGCGGCTGCGCTGCGCCCGATCCATCCCATTACCTGACGACACCTCCGCCGCCGCCGCCGCCACTGTGCACCCCGGCGCCGACCTTCCTTACACTCGCCGTTATTTGTTTGCGCAGTGGGCAGACAGAGCACACGTAACGAGCACGCGCCGACTGCAACCCCGGCGGCGGGCAGCGGCCGGCCTGATGAATAATGCAGCACGCCCGCGGAATACGGCGTTCCCTTTGTGCATACTAAACTACCCAGATCATATTTCCGAGCACTTCCTTTACAGCACTCCCGATGGGCACTTGAAACAGATAGCAGACCACAGGTCGGGCAGAATACGGCTATGATTTAGAGCGAATTGTTTCTGTAAAGCAGTAGGTAATTTAACTACACGAGACTACCAACGCAGTTCATTTTTCGAATGTACAGGGTGTCACAAAAATGTACACCTCCTCCCCCCCCCCCCCCCACACACACACACTCACTTTGAACCTTCATAGAAAACTTATTTTCCTACCTACAACTAAAACAGCCAAGGTCTCAGATTCAGGTTGCCTATGTAACCGGCTTGCAGAAGCAACAAAAACGTTATTTTAAGAATTTCATCTCATTACTGACCGAATTTAAAAATCTGTGATAATCTATCCATCACGTCAAAGGTTTAACACAGTAATTCAAGTACTGAAGTTAGGAACTTTATACTATATCTTGAGGCAGCGTACCTGACGGCACCCAGACTATATTCATTCAGTATTTGGGATCGAGAGCACTTAGCAACTTCCAACAAGCTTTAGACATAACTTCAAACCTTTTCGAAACATTTTCTCGCTGACATCCCGCAAAAAAGGAAACAAAAAATATCGCATACAAAATTTACAATTTCTTTACTGTTAACTTTATGCGCAACACAGTTTGCAGACAGTATTCACATACAGTGTGGTCCATTGATCGTGACGGGGCCAAATATCTCACGAAATAAGCGTCAAACGAAAAAACTACAAAGAACGAAACTTGTCTAGCTTGAAGGGGGAAACCAGATGGCGCTGTGATCGGCCCGCTAGATGGCGCTGCCATAGGTCAAACGGGTATCAACTTCGTTGTTCTTTTAAATAGGAACCCCCATTTTTATTACATATTCGTGTAGTACGTGAAGAAATATAGTTGGACCACTTTTTTCGCTTTGTGATAGATGGCGCTGTAATAGTCACAAACATATGGCTGACAATTTTGGACGAACAGTTGGTAACAGGTAGGTTTTCTAAATTAAAATACAGAACGTAGGTACGTCTGAACATTTTAAAAATGGTTCAAATGGCTCTGAGCACTATGGGACTCAACTGCTGAGGTCATTAGTCCCCTAGAACTTAGAACTAGTTAAACCTAACTAACCTAAGGACATCACAAACATCCATGCCCGAGGCAGGATTCGAACCTGCGACCGCAGCGGTCTTGCGGTTCCAGACTGCAGCGCCTTTAACCGCACGGCCACTTCGGCCGGCCTGAACATTTTATTTTGGTTGTTCCATTGTGATACATGTACCTTTGTGAACTTATCATTTCTGAGAGCGCATGCTGTTATAGCGTGATTACCTGTAAATACCACATTAATGCAATAAATGCTCAAAATGATGTACGTCAACCTCAATGCATTTGGCTATACGTGTAACGACATTCCTCTCAACAGCGAGTAGTTCGCCTTCCGTAATGTTCGCACATGCATTGACAATGCGCTGACGCATGTTGGGCGTTGTCGGTGGATCACGATAGCAAATATCCTTCAACTTTCCCCGCAGAAAGAACTCCGGGGACGTCAGATCCGGTGAACGTGCGGGCCATGGTATGGTGCTTCGACGACCAATCCACCAGTCATGAAATATGCCATTCAATACCGCTTCAACTGCACGCGAGCTATGTGCCGGACATCCATCATGTTGGAAGTACATCGCCATTCTGCCATGCAGTGAAACTTCTTGTAGTAACATCGGTAGAACATTACGTAGGAAATGAGCAAACATTGCACCATTTAGATTGCTATCGATAAAATGAGAGCCAATTATCTTCCTCCCATAATGCCACACCATACATTAATCCGCCAAGGTCGCTGATGTTCCACTTGTCGCAGCCATCGTGGATTTTCCGTTGCCCAATAGTGCATATTATGCCGGTTTACGTTACCGTTGTTGGTGAATGACGGTTCGTCGCTAAATAGAATGTGCGCGAAAAAATCTGTGATCGTCCCGTAATTTCTCTTGTGCCCAGCGGCAGAACTGTACACGACGTTCAAAGTCGTCGCCATGCAATTCCTGGTGCATAGAAATATGGTACGGGTGCAATCGATGTTGATGTAGCATTCTCAACACCGACGTTGTTGAGTTTGCCGATTCTCGTGCAATTTGTCTGCTACTGATGTGCGGATTAGATGCGACAGCAGCTAAAACACCTACTTGGGATCATCATTTGTTGCAGGTCGTGGTTCACGTTTCACATGTGGCTGAACACTTCCTGTTTCCTTAAATAACGTAATTATTCGGCGAATGGTCCGGACACTTGGATCATGTCGTCCAGAATACCGATCAGCATACATAGCACAGGCCTTTGGACATTTTGATCGCAATAGCCATACATCAACACGTTATACACCTTTTACGCAATTGGTAAACAGTCCATTTTAACACGGATAATGTATCACGAAGCAAATACCGTCCGCACTGGCGGAATGTTACGAGATACCACGTACTTATACGTTTGTGACTATTACAGCGCCATCTATCACAAAGCGAAAAAAGTGGTCCAACTAAAACATTCATATTTCTTTACGTACTACACGAATATGTAATAAAAATGGGGTTCCTATTTTAAAAACCGTTTGACCTATGGTTGCGGCATCTGGAGGGCCAACCATAGCGCCATCTGGTATCCCCCTTCAAGCTAGACAAGTTTCGTTCTTTGTAGTTTTTTCGTTTGACGTGAGATATTTGGCCCGGTAACGATCAGTGGACAGCCCTGTATAATTTTGCAGGTACATTCAGTATATTGTATTACTTACCGCTGCTGTATATTTTTTAGTATCATGGCATTTTGCAATTGCACCTTCTTGTCGACACTCCCAAAAAATGCGATTGGTGTAACGTCCTGAAGAAGGGCACTAAATGCCCGAAACTGGTAAAGAAATTAAATTTCCTTTATGCAACGGGTTACTTATTATTTTATTATAATTACGACTACAGCTGCTGACGCCCTATAAAATACTAATTACATCATTGTATGACACACAGTTCAAGAGATAACATGTCATTAACGTTGATACGAGGGATATTCGGAAAGTAAGTTCCTATCGGTCAAGAAATGGAAACCACTGTAAAAATCTAATACAGCTTTGCACATGTGTTAGACAGTGTCTCTAGTATGCCTGTCGGTTAAATCACTTCGCTCTTTTCAGTTCTGAGAGCATGGCGATCACATGAAGACGCAAAGAAAATAGAGTCCTCCCGCCAAGTATGAAGTCCTGGTGAGAGATTTCCCCTGATGTTATGCAGCCCACATTACAGAACTGTCGTACGATTCCTACTTTGTGACAATTCTCGGTCGCAATCTGCTGGGGCAATAAAAATGTTCCTGCAGCGTTTTTGATGGGAAGTGTTTGATCACCCGCACTACAGCCTGTAATTGGCTCCCTCTGTGTCTTATCTCTGCTCACATTAACTACTAGCTACGAACACAACATTTTCGCACAGACAACGAGCTATAGATGGGTGTACAGAAATGGCGGGGAGCATAGGCGGCTGTCTTCTATGACGATGGTATTGGAAAGTTGGTACAACGCAACGACAAAAGTCTAAGTCGGAGTGGTGACTATATACAGCAGTGGCTGGAGGCTATAGCTAACTGTTGGAGATAAAACACACTACCGGCCATTAAAATTGCTACACCACGAAGATGACGTGCTACAGACGCTAAATTTAACCGACAGGAAGAAGATGCTGTGATATGCAGCTTTTCAGAGGATTCATACAAGGTTGGCGCCGATGGCGACACCGACAACGTGCTGACATGAGGAAAGTTTCCAACCGATTTCTCATACGAAAACAGCAGTTGACCGGCGTTGCCTAGTGAAACGTTGTTGTGATGCCTCGTGTAAGGAGGAGAAATGCGTACCATCACGTTTCCGACTTTGATAAAGGTCGGTTTGTAGCCTATCGCGATTGCGGTTTATCGTATCGCGACATTGTTGCTTGCGTTGGTCGAGATCCAATGACTGTTAGCAGAATATGGAATCTGTGGGTTCAGGAGGGTAAAACGGAACGCCGTGCTGCATCCCAACGGCCTCGTATTACTAGCAGTCGAGATGACAGGCATCTTATCCGCATGGCTGAAATGGATCGTGCAGCCATGTCTCGATCCCAGAGTCAACAGATGGGGACATTTGCAAGACAACAACCATCTGCACGAACAGTTCGACGACGTTTGCAGCAGCATGGACTATCAGCTCGGAGACCGTGGCTGCGGTTACCCTTGACGCTGCATCACAGACAGGAGCGCCTGCGATTGTGTACTCAACGACGAACCTGGGTGTACGAATGGCAAAACGTCATTTTTTCGGATGAATCCAGCTTCTGTTTACAGCATCGTGATGGTCGCATCCGTGTTTGGCGACATGGCGGTGAACGCACACTGGAAGCGTGTATTCGTCATCGCCATACTGGCGTATCACCCGGCGTGATGGTATGGGGTGCCATTGGTTACACGTCTCGGTCACCTCTTGTTCGCATTGACGGCGGTTGGAACAGTGGACGTTACATTTTAGATGTGTTACGACCCGTGACTGTACCCATCATTTGATCCCTGCGAAACCCTACATTTCAGCAGGATAATGCACGAGCGCATGTTGCAGACCCTGTACGGGCCTTTCTGGATACAGAAAATGTTCGACTGCTGCCCTCGCCAGCACATTCTCCAGATCTCTCATCAATTGAAAACGTCTGGTCAATGGTGGCCGAACAACTGGCTCGTCACAATACGCCAGTCACTACTCTTGATGAACTGTGGTATCGTGTTGAAGCTGCATGGGCACCTGTACCTGTACACGCCATCCAAGCTGTGACTCAATGCTTAGGCGTATCAAGGCCGTTATTTCGGCCAGAGGTGATTGTTCTGGGTACTGATTTTTCAGGATCTATGCACCCAAATTGCGTGAGAATATAATCACATGTCAGTTCTAGGATAATATATTTGTCCCATGAATACCCGTTTATCATGTGCATTTCTTCTTGGTGTAGCAATTTTAATGGCCAGTAGTGTATTTCTTATTTTCAAAGTGGTTTCCATTTCGCGATCAATCGGAACTTACTTTCTGAATAGCCCTAGTATATGTGAAAAATTAGTTCTTAAAATGAAGCGCAAATGGTTCGGTCTATATTCGTCCAGTTGTTTGGTTTTGATTTTTTCCATTACTCGAAGTGTGAATAATACGGAAATTAATAAACCGCAGATAATTAGCGTTTTCCGTGTTCAACCATAAAGGATTTACATGCTTAATGCGAAGTATTTAACACATCAATTCATTTGTAAAGTGATCAGTGTTTGAAGCTGCTTTATACAAAGTATTCCACACCCTAAGCAACCTAGAGCTCGTGCTCTACCGGATGCCAGCACGGTAGCTCTGCGTGTTTAGTCAGAGAGCTGGCTGCTCTCTGCACTTTTAAAAAAAAAACTAGAGTGAAGGGATCAACTACGAACTTCAATGGGTGTTATGTGACCCCGTCACGACCAAATGCAAAAATATGCGAAAAGAAAGTGGTAAACGTTGCTGCCCATGGATCAAGGGTCCCGGCTTCGATTCCCGGCCGTGTCTGTGATTTTCTCCGCCCGGAGAGTGGGTGTTCGCGTCGTCCTCATCATTTCATCATCATTCAGGAAAGTGGAGAGACTGGAATGCGAAAAGATTGGGAACTTGTACGTCGCCGATAACCGCGCCGTTGAGCCGCCCACAAACCAAATCATGATCGTCATCAAGACAGCACCACCTCATCCGAAGCGGAATTCGTTGTACAAATCGCCACTCGGGTATGCATCTGAATTTTCAACGTGTTAACTGTGCACACGCTGTTACAATGCATCACATATCCGCTCGCTGTTACGTAACTAGTCTTTTATTTTTATGGTTTTATTTGATGTTTTAGTATTTTTTTGCTCAGAAGTGTCCTGCAATATATATTATAGACATAAAATCAAATACTTGAAAATGGCATAACAGGCCGAAACCTAAGTTGTACTTAAATAAAACAATAAAATGGCGATGTGTTCCTTTGAAAAGGAACAGAAGTTCCTGGTATAAATAGTTTGAAAATGGTACTGTGTAACTTTTATTCAGAAACCTTTCTTCGTAGAGCTTTAAAGTCGTCTCGAATCACATCAGTTGTTGTTAATGATGATGATGATGATGATGATGATGATTGGTTTTGTGCGGCGCTCAACTGCGCGGTTATAAGCGCCCGTACAAATTCGAAACTCGCCACTGTCATGAATGATGCACATCAGTTGGCGACCACAGGGATGACGAGTGGAGTTTTATCTTCCTATGCTGTGGTCGAATATTTGGGATATCCAAAGCAGCATCCATAGCGCTGCTACAGTACTCTCATTAGTAGACTAGGGAAAGCAAGTATTCAACCCTTTCGGGGCGTAGGTGTCTATACACGTCACGCTAAGCCGTTCCCCAGCTGCTGTGGACGCGTACAGGCGTGACGCATGAGTGTTCCTACAGTTCTGTGGACGCCTGTATATGTCGGGAGCAGCCGACGTCTCACTCCTGCGGACGAGTGACTTCCATATCTCGATGAATAGAAAGTTTTGAGTATTAATCATACAACATTTGTGCCTCATAGCGTGCTATCATTTGCAAGAATCCTCGTTTCGATATCATTTCGTTAATGAGATATGAATTTGTTATGACCATATGATAAGCGATGCGCGTGGAGGTAAATGGGCGCGTCGTGCGCCACTGTCCTTCGGTTATAAAATCAATAATTCGACAACGGTTCTGGTCTCAATTTTAAACGAAATTTCATATCTTACCTACACCCCATTCACTGCAATATATGAGCTGAAACCAATCATAGAAAAAGTTTCTGCAAAGCGTTTTTACCTCTGTAAAAATCTTAAAAATTTCGTGCAACGCTTTATTTAATTCGTGGGGATATTTTGCATCGATGCAACTAATTGAAGGCCGTTTGTTTATTGCCATACGCGTTTCGCTTCTTTTATTTGTGAAGCATCGTCAGTGGCCTCTTTTTACACATATAATTAACGTATCATTTGGCAGTTACAATATATTACTATGTTACGTTTTGTCATATTTCTCTTGTTTTTTTCGGTTAGAATAAACTTTTTTTAGCACAAATTTCGTGATGTGAAATTATCGTTCGGTGTTACTTACGATTTCCAGCGTTGTTATTCCGTGTGTAGTCTTTGAGATGAGAGAGAGAGAGAGAGAGAGAGAGAGAGAGAGAGAGAGAGAGAGAGAGAGAGAGAGAGAAAATTCATTATTTATTCTGGTTATGTTTGGGATCTTGATCGTTATTGTTTTAGTGGCTAACATGATTAAAGAGTCATTGGCTTATATGGATTTGGTCACTGAGTACCTTCCTTTCCATTGCAATGACTCTTTGCATGTGAAATTTTTCTTGCAGTGTCAGGAGCTTTTTGTGGTAATTATTCACTCTAATAACTGTCATCTCATTTTCCATGTTGAATGGTTCGGTCCCCGTTTTATCAGGTGTTCAGTGAAGGTAGAATGGCTATTTTCGTATGTCCAACTTCTTATACGTTCTTTATATCTAGTTTTGAAGTTCCTACCCGTCATGCCAGGATATACTGATTTGCATTCTTGGCACTCTAATTTAGTCATTTTTTCTTTGTTTAATTTGATGCAGCGCAGTACGTTTGAAGCAAGCGCAAAGAAATTCAGATCTTTACCGAATGAACGTATCAGGCTGTAAGCAATGCGAAAGTCAAATTTTTTCAACTAATAGTTTTCGAAAAATCGGATAAGTACTTCCTATCGGCCGGAACGCCGTCTCTCAGAATAGGCGCCAGCATTTGGCGAACCGTACAGCTATGACAAAAATTGCCTCAACACTGAATCCACAAAACAAAACAAAATTTTCTAGTTAATGCTGTCTCGTAAAGCTTGTGACTATTAAAATCAATTTTTAAAAAGATTTGTGAGAAAAAAACGGTCGATTGTTTTGTGAAATAGTATGTCTGAAAGTAAGAAATAAAACAGATTAGACAAACATTTGACACGCCTTTCAATGATGACAAATCATGTACAGCAGCTGAGATGCATACATATCAGTGACGTAGGGAGAGCACTGTGTGACATACCACCAAACAAATATCCTCTACTACTCTTTCAAATTCTCAGATCCTAAGTTAAACGTTGCTCCTGCATTTACTTTTTAGGACCATGGCATTTTTGCTGTACGCACTTTATCATTGACACTTGCAAATAATGCGATGGACATAATCTTATGAAGAAGGGCACTAAGTGCTCGAAACCGGTAAAGAAATTAATTTTTTTTATGCAGCTGGCTGATTATTATTTCATTATATACGACTACAGTTGCTGGAGATGGATAAAATACTGAACTTAAACGTCGGACTTTACATTCTTAATTAGCACCTCACTTGCTGTACTTGATTTCAAGCATGAATCGAAGGCGCCTCAATTGTTTCTCTAATCTACTTTATTTCTTAATTGTGGACAAAGTCTATCGACAAAACAACTGACCGTTATTATTTTAGAATTTCTTTTATTCTTAAGCATTTTTTCTCAAAACATGAAATATATTTAAAAATCGATCGTCATTCTATTATTAGTAAGAGTGTATGGATCAAGAGAAATTACAGAAGTTCCAATTTACGCTGTGATTCAATTTTTTTTTTACATTTCATTTACATAGCCAGCAGCAGCTGTTCACGAAATATTTCAGTTTTCATTCAAATCATTAATTATGTCCTCCTCAGGTGCTCTGATTACTCTGCAGCATCCCTTTTTCCCAAAAGTACAAGTCGCAGAGTTCGATTTGATACTCATTTGTCTATTTACCCACACTTCTTTAGGCTATGGAAATTCAGACAAAATCCATTTCCCCTAAAATCACTCATTAGGTTTTTCTTCATTACCCTGAGTACTTTCAAGCAATTAAATCTTTCTTTGGAAAACTAGACCTCACTTTGGTAAAGTCGATATCCCATTTGTCGATTTCCCTCTCTTCGTTACACTACTAAAATACGGACAAAAACTCGTTCTGCAATTTCTGTAGAGTCTTGTTTTCACCCCGCTTAAACATTTGACCAAAAATACATGAGTGTAGAAAGTTTTGCCGTAATCGAAGATGCCTACACCGCCAGAGCCCTAATACTGTCCGATAGCGAACTCTCACCCCATCCGCATGCGGCACTTCTTTTCATGCAGCTGATGGTTGTCCATATTCGCAACTGCGAACACATTTCTTGTATTTCATAACGGCTGTCGCTCCATAGTGCCTGTTCATGCATGCATTTCCGAAGGTCCTTTTGATCTTAATTCCGAACGACACAGGCACTGCAATATCGTATCATCTGGAGTACGTAGAGAGAGTGACCTGAGGCTACATTTTCTCTACAGATATACTCAGCAATGCAGGTACTTTGCCAGCCGCTGTGGCCGAGCGGTTCTAGGCGCTTCAGTCCGGAACCGCGCTGCTGCTGCTGCGGTCGCAGGTTCGAATCCTGCCTCGGGCATGGATGTGTGTGGTGTCCTTAGGCTAGTTAGGTTTACATAGTTCTAAGTCTAGGGGACTGATGACCTCAGATGTTAAGTCCCATAGTGCTTAGAGCCATTTTTGAGCAGGTACTTTTTGTACAAATATCACAGATTTTCTGTCCTATTCCAACCGTGTCTTGTGTGGAGAGAAAATAACTGCCTGCATGCCACTGTGCACGTCCTAATCTTTATTTTAAAACCCGTACTGGAGATACTCTATGGTAACATCGGAACTGTCACTCAGTCTTTATCTCATACCGGTTTTCTAAACAGGATTTCGCAACAACACTGTCTCCTTTCTTTGAAAATGTTCCTATCTGAATTCTGTAAAGTATTTCGTGTGGTCTATACCGATTTGTTTACTATCCTAGCAGCGTATCGCACAGTTCGTTCGATATTTACCGTCAAGTCACCTACATGGGCATTCAAAATGCTGCAGCATTACTCTGCAATTGGCCGCATTAGCCTTTTGCACACGATATCCTATCAGATGCATTGCACTTTCCCAGTATTTAACAACAAATCTAAGTGTTCTATTCGCCTTCTCTGTTTTGTGTATTTGTCCCATTTCCTTTAGTTTCTTGGTCTTATCCCGAAATACTTGTGCGACCTGACGTGCTCCAGACGTTCGCCACTAAACTCGTAATCGGGATACCTTATTTTACGAACTACAAACACGCGTTATTTTCTTATAAAAATTGCCTCCAAAATTCAAGTGCGTCTTATACTCGAAATTAATATAAAAATTTCCAGTGTTTGATTTAAAATTCCCGCCAGTCTTAACGCTCGGACGCCCAGACTTTGCCTGCCGCCTCGAACGTCCAGAGGGGTCATTTTGACCCCTACCATTTAAAAAAAGGTTAAGAATATAATGATTATAATTTAGCAGCAATAATAATAATAATAATAATAATAATAATAATAATAATAATAATTTACTTACTAGACTGTAAACTTCCATTACCTGTAGCTGAAGAATCAGAATCATTAGTATTAGATGATTCATCATCTCTCAATGTCTGTGGTAAAAACTCTTCCTCTGAATCGCCAGAAAAAAGTTCGCCACCATCTCAATCACACTCCATAACTCCTTGTAACTCTGCAAGAATCTCTTCATCTCGTAAATACTCCATCCGATTCATTTGGATCTTCAGCTAACAATCACATTTGAAAGACTGATTCTTACAAGGGACTGACGAACAATGGTGAACTGTGTCCATTGTTGTCATTTCATACCGCAATAACATGAACGAAAGTAAATTATTGCACTACAGAGTAAAGTAGCCGAGGCTTGAGAATGCATGAGATAAATGTATGGCATACCTATAAACAAAATTATAGCTTTTTTCTAAAGGGGTCAATATGGTCCCTCTGTGCGCTAAAGGTAAAACTGGAAAAAAGTGAATCAATTCGGGAAATGCACTGTTTTTTAATATAATGAAAGCACATGTCAAATAAATAAATGTCATGAAAGTAAATGTCGCTTGAATCATTCTTCAAAACATACGTAGCGCTTAAAAACCGATAAGGGTCATTTTGACCCATCTGGGCGTTCCCCGAGTGTCAAAATTGGCCATTATGCCGCGGAAAACCTATCTCTGTCTGGAAACATTGGATTTAACTGCCAGCAGCAGTGCACGAACATGACTTGCGGCGGGGATTGCTAACAGTGTCTCCCTCCCGCACCATCATCACTAACCCAGAACTACGTCTAGCCTATCACGCGTCACTGCAGTCTACTGAGCCAGTGAACTTAAATTGGAAGTGATTTGCGTTATCTGTAACAGTACAATATTTTTGTTAGTAGCTAGTTTCATAATGGAAAAAATAAAAGGTATTTGTATGAAGCTGGCTTTAAATTTAAAGTAATAGCATGTGGAGAACATGGAAACGAAGCAGATGAATGGCATTTTGGCCGTCCACCAACAGAAAAAAACGATTGGCGATTGGAGGGTTAGTAAAGACGAACTAAGAAAAATGAGAAAGACTAAATACGCAAATAGAGAACTGAATGCAATATGGCGAAAACTGTAAGATGACGTACTGAAATGGATTAAAGGACGCCGTCAAAATGGCACTGGAATTAATAAAAAAAATATTGAAATACACGCTGGCGCTACAGTGGCACTTAACAGACTTTACGGGTGGAGTTGGTTGGTGCTATAGGTTTATGAAGCGTCATGGACTTAGCATGCGTACCAAAACCAAAACATCTCACAAAATTCCATAAGAGTATGAAGAGAAAACATCTTTCCATCTCTTTATTATTCAACATGAAAAGTGCTGGAACTGTAGCTATAAAAACAAGTGGACATGAAAAAATGCACTACACTGCTGCCCTTTCATATTGTGCTGACGGTTCTAAACTTAATCCAATGATCATTTTCAAGCGCAAAACAATGCCGAAACCATCTGAAATACCGCCAGGTGTTCTTGTTCACGTACATGACAATGGCTGAATGGACGAGACTCGTGTAAAAATTTGGATTAACAGAGTGTGGAAGAGGAGGAAAGGCGCTTTTTTGAAGAAGAGTTCTCTTCTTAAGTTTACTAGTCACTTGAAAAATTCTGTGAAAGAGAAAGTTAGACAGGGAAATACAGAGGTTGCTATTATTCCGGAAGGACGTACTTCGCAATTGAAACAAATGCATGACGGATAAAAACCCAACATGAATCAAAGCCGAAAGGAGCTTTAAAACGACCTACAATCAAGTAAGTGTCTCAGTGGATCAAACAGTCGTGGTCTGGAGTGAGAGAAAATATTATTGACAAATCTTTCAAGAAGTGTGGCATAAGTAAGGCTCTCGATGGCAGTGGATACCATGTTATGTATGAGGGGGACAACAATGATGACGCAGAGGAAAATGGCGAAGAAAGAAGAAGAAGAAGAAGAAGAAGAAGGTAGTTCAGATGACCAGACCATTTTCATGGACTTTGGAGGTCAGTTCGGTTTTATAAGCTAAGAATATTATTTTTTTGGTCTGGCTTATCAATATAATAATAAGTGTGAAAATATTTTGTAATTGCTAAAACTTTAGGTGCGTCTTACAGTCGGTAAAATACGGTACTATCTGAGCGTCTCTTTTTTATAGTCATTATCTCAAACTAAACCACATTTAAAGAGAGCTGCCATCATTACATAAAGTGGAAAATCTGTCGAAGTGTCTCCTGACTGTCGACCATCGATGAAATTTTCCAGCAGACAACGACATCGTCAGCGAGCGACATGGTACTGCTGCTGACGCTATCTGACCACGCGGATGATGGAACACTTGAGTGTATGTAAGTGTGGTGTCGTCCGAAGAAAGGGGTGTCAAAGCAAGGTTGGCACCTCGCGACGAAACCACACACGACGATAGTCGCTGCACGCCGCATCAACGAAAGCCACGCTTCCTAGAGCTTCGCTACGTCACCGCAGCGGCTCGTGTACTTACGGCAGAGCAGTGGAACGCTCGCCCCACTTCATAGTTACCGATAAAAACGACAGCATCATCTTAGATAGGCTACCAGTGTATTAAATGTCTTAGGCGGAACATAACGTGAACATAGCCTCAACTACACTTCACTTCAAGTGAACGGGGCTTGTAAATTTGCCTGTATCAAGTGACCAACAGACACATTTGTAAATACTCTCAATATTCCCGTGGAAACAGAATGCTAAAAGTTAAGTAAATCTTCATCGCTACATTTTAAATAAAGTGAGCTAAAATTTTGTGTTTTACAGTTCCACTCCTGGAGAAAACCAAAGAAATCGCCGTAGAACCGGTGAGATGAGTGTATTTTCATACGGTACGGTGTGACCTCCCCTTCTCTCTTTGCTCCGTTTCTTTCGCTGATCTTTCCTCTTCTTTCTTCCTTCTTCGTACCGCGGCTATATCTCAGTGCTTTCAATGCAGAAACGTAGTGAGAAGGGGGCACATGTATGTGGTGGTTCACGATATAGAAGTGCTGTGAGGGAGCATCACACGTGCCTGGTTTGAGAAGACTGACGACTGAAGTACGAACATTTCTCAAAAGAAAGACAGGAATGTGCTCTCTTTTCTTTTGAAACTATAAAATGTAGTGTAGCTAGTACTGTCTATCGTTTTACTGAACTGAATGAGCGCGACACCATTGATGAAGTTTCAACCTCGAAAGAAGTTTATTAATACCAATTACCTGAAATTAAAAAAAACATTCAATACAGAAGTCGCACACAGAGTAATTAGTTTCTGATGTGTGTGTAGTCGTCATTAATACTTAAAAGATCGTCTCAATAATTCTATCACTGTCCGTTTATGAGTTGCTAAGCAACGTATCAAAAAGCTGACTATGCAATGATTAATTTTTGTCGTATCCCGACAGTAAATCGCTTCTCGCTTGGTTTAAGCATCAAGACGATTACTATGCCGCTCATGTAAGTCTTTGATAGTTATTATCAAGCTAATATCCGTAAATTGCGGTTAATGTTACTGAATCACACACGCATCGGTAACGCCCGATATCCAGCCGCGTATCTTGAACTCCGCGCCGATATTTGAGAATTCGCGCGCCATTTGTTTGCACCAAAGTCGGACCGTGGTTCCCTAGAACAATTTTAAATCGATTCCGGATTATAAATTAACAATTCTATGTTCATTCATGAAAGTTATAGAAGATCCGCACTCGACGACTACTTGATCGCGCACTCGAGCAACACGGAAGTTTTTTGTTCTTACAAAGAGAAAACATATCATGCATAATGCAACAAGGTTATTTGCTATGTCAAAATATATTTATATTTATCTCATTAAAACTATTAAATGTTGTACATAATTAAATTCTTTACTCTGTAAATAATCAATAAAATTTAGAAATGAATGACACGTATATAAAAAAAATCACAAGTTGATATGACGTCATGCGTCACTATTGGTTTCGACTCCCCTACACTCACGTGACGCAAAGTAGATCCCACTATACAGGGCATACTCATGTAATGTTACAACAGCAGTGAGTGACGGATATTATTTATGTATAGCAGTGTAGTGCCCTCCCTGTTTACCGAAACTACTACTTCCCAATGCCGCGCGGGATTAGCCGAGCGGTCTAGGCGCTGCAGTCATAGACTGTGCGGCTGATCCCGGCGGAGGTTCGAGTCCTCCCTCGGGCATAGGTAGGTAGGTGTGTGTGTGTGTGTGTGTGTGTGTGTGTGTGTGTGTGTGTGTGTGTGTGTGTTCTTAGCATAATTTAGGTTAAGTAGTGTGTAAGCTTAGGGACTGATGACCTTAGCAGTTAAGCCCCATAAGATTTCACACACATTTGAACATTTTTTAACTACTCCCCAACGATACAGTGCACATTGTTTGAAGTCTACTGTATACAAGCAGTAATGTATTTATTCGTCTTATTATATGGAGACAGAAGTGTGTTCTCTTGTTTATGTAAATCTACAGTCAATCAATTTAATATATCAAATTTATTTTCTGTATAAACTATGAATAAAACAAAAATGTGATGATGTATCAAACGCTCAGCCAATACATTATCTGTATAACACCAAGTGTGTATGTATGTAAGATATCACGCAGAATATACCACAACCACCAACAATCAGACAAACAAACCACTACTGAATATCATGTAGTTTCATGACATGCAACACTTCAAATACTGTATCAATAGCCGGCCGAGCGGTTCTAGGCGTTACAGTCAGGAACCGGGTGACCGCTACGGTCGCAGGTTCGAATCCTGCCTCGTGACATGGATGTGTGTGATGTCCTTAGGTAGGTTAGGTTTAAGTAGTTCTAAGTTCTAGGGGACTGATGACCTCAGAAGTTAAGTCCCATAGTGCTCAGAGCCATTTGAACTGTAGCGGTACACACGAACACCACAAACATACTTAAACACAAACCATTTCCCTCTACATACTGCAACATATTTGCACCGCACTTGTTGTATTACTTTTTTGTACATTTGTATTATATGAATTACATTCTCCGAACCAGGCAGAAACAAATTTTATAGAACAACTTTAACAATCGTTAAGAATTCAATTCTCTGTTACGGTTAGATAAAGCATTCTGGAAATATGAATTTAACTTCTAAATGTGTGTACAGAACGGTTACTCGATCCTCAGTGCTTTTACATAGACAGCATCCTTTCCCTTGTGATGCAGTGAATCCGAGTATCCGATTTTATTGGAATGCAGAGCATATTTTGCTTTAATAGTGCTCATTAACTTTTGTGCAGTAGTAAATTTCCTAAGCATTCATTCAGCTAATTTTGTTTCTGAAATACTCCACGTAAATTTTCTTAAGTGAGTAGTTTGTTTTGCAAAAGGGTACATGCAAAGAAATGAGTTAATTACTTTACTTAGGTCATTCTTACAAAAATCTTTATTCAGTGTTAAAGGAACTGAATAATGCAGTGTTCATAGTAAGTGGTTATTTGTCACTGCAATTTTAACGTCTACTTGATGAATACATGCTTCACAGATGTGTAAAAGTGTTTATATTCCTATATCTGTGTTTGGAAGTGTAACTCTCTGAGTCTTGCCAGAAGCGTTTAGTGCTGACGCAGTTAACTGACAGGATCATTTCTGAGCTCTCATGCTACATGTTGAGACAGTATTGCAGACATTATTACAGTAGAAGTACATATGAAGTGCAGCAATCATTTTAATAACGTATTATTTAAAGATTAATTGATTGCAATTGTTCATACCATAACAGATCCAGGGACTCTGTTTTATTTTTGCTCTGCTTAATATAAAGACGTATAGGGTGTATAAAAAGAATCATCCGACTTGGCACGTCCATATTTCTGAAACTAATGAACATAAACAATGAATTTTGTTTTTTGGTGAACGGGAAACTCAAAAACTTTTTCCCATACCTTTTCACAGGTTGAGATTTTCACTCTGCAGCGGAGTGTGCGCTGATATGAAACTTCCTGGCAGATTAAAACTGTGTGCCGGACCGAGACTCGAACTCGGGACCTTTGCTTTTCGCGGGCAAGTACTCTACCAACTGAGCTACCCAAGCACGACTCATGCCCCGTCCTCACAGCTTCACTTCTGCCAGTATCTCTTCTCCTACCTTCCAAACTTAACAGAAGCTCTCCTGCGAACCTGCAGAACTAGCACTCCTCAAAAGTTTGGAAGGTATGAGACGAGATACTGGCAGAAGTGAAGCTGTGAGGACGGGACGTGAGTCGTGCTTGGGTAGCTCAGTGGTAGAGCACTTGCCCGCGAAAGGCAAAGGTCCCGAGTTCGAGTCTCGGTCCGGCACACATTTTTAATCTGCCTTTTCACAGGTGTTCAATATGCCCCCTTGACATGCACGGCATCTGGCAATACTGCATTCGAATTGTTCCCACACTGCAGCCAGCATGTCTTGAGTTACAGCTTCCACGGCTGCTGTAATGCGATGTCTCATTCATTCATTGTTGTTGGTAACGGAGGCACATAAACCGAGTCTTTTATAAACCCCCACGAGAAATAATAACATACAGTCAAGTCCGGTGACTCTTGAGGCCTGTATGTATCGTTGGGGGCAATGCGACCGATCGATCGTTCAGTAATCCCTTGATTTAAAAATTCTCGCAGATTCCAGAGTGGCGGTGCCCCATCCTGGTGGTAAGTGAAGTCGATGTCCAACTGCAGGAAAAGAAAGTTCTCAAGCATATCGAGATATGTGCTTCCTGTAACAGTGTTCTCGGCAAAGAAAAATGGACCCCACACACCTTTTCCCGTGAAACTGCACAAAACACATTAAATTTTACAGACTCCCTCTCATGTTTTACAACTTCAATTGGTTGTTCCGTACCCCATATTCTCACATTATGACGCTTCACCTTTCCATTTGAATGAAATGTTGCCTCGTCACGACACACTAAGCGTGGAAGAAAACTGTCATCCTCCATCTTGCCAGGAACGAAATTACAGAACACTACCCGCTGCTGTTTGTCACCTTCACGAAGAATTTGCAGTAGCTGAATTTTGTATGGGTTTCATGTGTACGCCAGACGGACATAGGGGGATTGTTGAGCTGTCAAGCTGCAAGGCGAACGGATTTCTGCGGACTCCATGTGAAACTACGGCGGATGCGTTCGACGTCTGTGTCAGACACGCGGGGACGGCCCGGCGATTTGCCTTTACACGAACAGCCTGATTCGAAAATTTTCGCGACAGAAGAGAGCGACAGCTCGCGACAGCTTCAGGCGACAAAACACAACCGCAGGTGTAATTACAGAAGTGTGCTATGTGAGCGACATCTGTGTCGCTGCCTGTCTCCCACTGCAACTGGATACGTTTTAATTCAAACGTATTTGAATCTTGTCTGCACCACGCGCGACAGAGAGCAACAGCCACGTGTCTTTTGGGCAAAGCAGTGGAGCGGAAGTGACGGCAGCTATGAATTACGTAACATTCGATTTTAAGAAAACTATTCGGTGAAAAAATTTGAGTCTTCCGCAACCTATAGTTTGATATCTTTAAACGATAAAGGTCTGAATTTGTTTTCGTTATTCGTTATAGTTACTGTGCTGCACCAAATTGAGTACATGGGTGCACGAAATTTTTAAGAATTTGCAGAGGTAAAATCACACTGTGTGGACTTCTGTATAGTTCATTTAAGGCCATACATTATTGCGTATGAAATGTAACCAATATGTCTAAAATTTAAAGTTGAGACTGGAATGATATCTCTCTTCATTCTTGAGATATTGGTTGTTATATCCGCGGACGGGTCGCTCGCGGCGCATCCGAACCTTTCCTGTCCTTCGGGAATCAAGTGGTCGTAAAAATCGTCCTATCTCATAAAAGGTTCAAGATATCGAAACGACGAATTTTGGAAATGACAGCACGCAGAAAGGACTATTTTATCATATGATTAACACTCGACACATTTTTGTAAACGAGTGAGCACGAAGTTTTGTCCAAAATTTAATAGCCAAACAATAGGAGAGAAACAGGTAAACGGGGTATCAAAGTGCCCAGCAGGAGGTCTAGTTTGGCATGAAAATATTTAACTGCTTAAAAGTAATCAGGGTAATTAATGTAAACTTAATTAATAAGCTGAGGAAAAATTGAAATATTTCACGAAAAGCTGCTGCCAATCTATGTAAATGAAGTGTAAAAAATCTCATCTGTTCAAGACCTAGCTATTTTGCACATAAAAAGAAACATCGGTGCGGTATTTAAATGTCAAAAAGGCTATCTTCGAACCAAGTACTTTAGGAAGGCAAATGAGGAGTCAATAAGTTCATGCTTTCTGAATAAAATTTGAAATTAAAAAATGAAATAAATCAGTCAAATATTTTATGAAATGATTTGTGTAAAAGAGGTAAGTAGATCTGCGTGCCTTTGAATGATGCTCGAAATCACGAGCAGAAAATGAGGTGCACCAAACGTTTCCCTACTATTTTTTATTTCATACTTTTAGACAAATGATTAAACAAAACGTTTAAATTTCTCAGAATTTGTATGCTTTACTTGTACAGACTATTTAGATTAATTGAAACGCTTGGCCTTAACACTGACTGCTGATGAATTACGTTTGCATCATCAAGTATCTGTAAAATTTCATGGTTCATCGCAATTTATTAGGAATTTAATGTGTGATACGAGGTGTGGCTAGAAAAAAACCGGACTAGTACTGGTGAAACAATAAAACGAATTCAATAAGGCTGAAAGTCGCGGGGCCTGTCACGTGACTCTCGCTCCGCCTACTGCTCGAGTTTCATCTGCCTCCTGCACTCAGTCTGCCCGTGGCGTCTGTTTTAAGTAGTTGACGTTTTGTCTGTGCGTCGGAAAATGTTGAGTGTACAGAAAGAACAGCGTATTAACATCAAATTTTGTTTCGAACTAGGAAAATCTGCAAGTGAAACGTTTGTAATGTTACAACAAGTGTACGGCAATGATTGTTTATCGCGAACACAAGTGTTTGAGTGGTTTAAACGATTTAAAGATGGCCGCGAAGACACCAGTGATGACACTCGCACTGGCAGACCATTGTCAGCAAAAACTGATGCAAACATTGAAAAAATCGATAAACTTGTTCGACAAGATCGCCGTTTAACAATCAGAGCAGTGTCTGAGTTAACAGGAGTTGACAAGGAAAGTGTTAGGCAGATTCTTCATGAAAGTTTCAACATGAACAAAGTGTGTTCAAAAATGGTTCCAAAGTGTCTCACAACTGAACAGAAGGAACGCCGAAGAATGATTTGTTCTGACATCCTGGAAAACATTGAAAGTGATCCCACTTTCTTACAAAATGTTATTACTTGCGATGAATCGTGGTTTTTTACTTACGATCCCGAAACTAAACGCCAATCGATGCATTGGAAAACTCCTGGTTCTCCACGACAAAAAAAAGCACGAATGTCAAAATCGAAATTCAAGGCAATGATGATTTTTTTTTGACATCAAAGGGATTGTGCACATTGATTGGGTACCAGAGGGACAAACAGTGAATCAGCATTACTACATTAGCGTCCTGGCTACCCTACGTGAGCGAGTACGGAGAAAACGGAACGATTTGTGGAGAAAAAAGTCATGGATCCTTCACCAAGACAATGCCCCAGCTCACAGTGCGTTGTCAGTGAAGACGTTTTTGGCAAAACACAACATTCCCATCTTAGATCATCCACCCTACTCACCTGATTTGGCCCCCTGTGACTTTTTTCTTTTCCCTAAAGTCAAGTCAGCTTTGAAAGGAACTAGATTTGAGACTATTGAAGCAGTAAAAGAAAAAGCGACGGAAGTAATGTATGGACTTACCGAAAATGATCTGCAGCATTGCTATGAACAGTGGAAAATTCGTATGGAGCGGTGTAGAGACCGAGGAGGAGACTACATTGAAGGAGATAACATGAAATTGTAAATAATTGTAAATAAATGTTTTTTCCAGCATCAGTCCGGTTTTTTTCTAGCCGCACCTCGTATACAGGGATAGGTGTGTACACTCTTAAAGATCAAGTTCTTTGGCAAGACCTTAAAAAAATACTTAGCGATGCCGTGTAAACAGTATACATAAAATTTAGTATACAGAATTGTAACTGAGCCAGTTAAAATGTAAGAAGAAACCGGAATCGAACCTACGAACTTCTCGCAGCGTTTAATCACAAGACTAACCATCACAACTAGCCGCTATTTCCTTGTGTCAATCTGTGTACTTATGCAGGTACTTAGGGTAGTTAAGTCATACAGTCAATCATTCTTCCGCATTTATTGGCTGTTAAAAGTTCTTAAGCATGTAAAAAAAAAAACATTCGAATTTAATTTATTGATGAGGTAGTCGAATGGTCCTTTTCTTATTCACGTGCATTCGAAGAATTTGTCTGGTGATCTTCGTAGTTGATGATATTTATGAAATTCTCCATTGAGATTCATCCATTTGTAAATTTCATGCACAGCATTCCTTTTCGCTTTATTTTCTTAAGTAAACCTAATTTTGTGGCCTTACTCTCCAGCAACAGTATTCTACAGGTTAGGGACGCCGTTTCATAGAAACATCTGATTGGCTCTAAGCAGCCATCTTGTAGCGCGACATGGTCGCTCCCACGCAGTACACGCGAGCTTTTCGCCCGATCCTGCTGCTTGTCGCTGGAGTGTCGTGCTTCCAGAAGTTTTTTTTTTTTTTTTTTTTTTTTTTGGTGGGGTTTAAGGGCGCTCAACTACTGAGGTCATTAGCGCCCAGTCACAGTTGTTAGAGCACATGGAATCTAGTAAAACTCAAGGGGAGGGGGGACACCAGACGTCCTGACAAAGATGCAGATAAAATAAGTAAAAAAGTTAGATGTTTTTGGACAAGCCAGTCAAAGTTATAAAACGCAGAACACGAGCAGCTGCTCGAGCGTCATCAGCTAAAATATCCGGTGAAGTACATGGCAGGGACAGGACAACACGAGACTGACTAAAGCGGGGACACGACAATAAAACATGGCGCACTGTTAATGCCTGACCACAAGGGCACTGCGGGGCTGGGTCAGTGGAGAGCAGGTAGCGGTGGCTAAACAGGCAATGCCCAATCCGCAACCTGGTCAGAAGGACCTCTTCTCGCCGAGATGGTCGGGAGGAGGTTGTCCAAGCAGTTGGGAGCGGTTTTACTGCCCGGAGCTTGTTTCCTTGGAGGGATGACCAAGCATCCCACCACAATCACAAGCCTCTTACAAACAACCCCACGAACGTCAGATGATGGGACACAATGGGAGGCTGGCCGAGGCAGGAGGACTGCAGCCTTGGCTGCAGCATCTGCAGCCTCATTCCCAGGCACTCCTAGATGTCCGGGAACCCACAGAAAGCTGACAAGAGAACCATTATCAGCGAAAGAATGGAGGGACTGCTGGATCCGTTGAACTAAGGGATGGACCGGATAGGGAGCTCCAAGGCTCTGAAGAGCACTGAGTGAGTCAGAGCAGAGTACATACGATGAATGGCGGTGGCGGCGGGCATACTGAACGGCCTGATGGAGAGCAAAAAGCTCAGCCGTAAAGCTGGAACATTGGTCGAGGAGCCGGTATTTAAAGGTGGCGGCCCCGACGACAAAGGCACAGCCGACACCATCGTCAGTTTTGGAGCCATCGGTGTAAATAAAGGTGTGACCGGCAAGTCGAGCACGAAGTTCGACAAACCGTGAGCAATACACTGCAGCCGGAGTACCCTCCTTCGGGAGTGAGCTGAGGTCGAGATAAATATGAACCGGAGCCTGGAGCCAAGGTGGTGTCGGGCTCTCACCCTCTCTGAAGGTGGTAGGGAGGGCAAAATCCAATTGTCGAAGCAGGCGACGGAAGCGGACTCCGGGAGGCAGCAGGGCAGACACATACAACCCGTACTGACGGTCGAGAGAATCGGCGAAGAAGGACTGATAAGAGGGGTGGTCGGGCATAGGCAACAGCCGGCAGGCATACCGACACAGCAGTACGTCGCGCCGGTAGGTCAATGGTAATTCGGCAGCTTCAGCATAAGGACTCTCGACAGGACTAGTGTAGAAGGCTCCGGTCGCAAGACGTAACCCTCGATGGTGGATGGAGTTGAGACGGCGTAAGAGGGATGGCCAAGCAGACGAGTAGACGAAACTCCCATAATCCAGCTTCGATCGGACTATGGACCGATACAAGCGAAGCAGGACAGTGCGATCCGCTCCCCAAGATGAACCACGAAGAACACTGAGGACATTAAGGGAACGTGTACAACGGGCAGCCAAATAAGAGACGTGCGGAGACCAACAAAGTTTCCTGTCCAATGTGAGCCCTAGAAACTTAGTTGTTTCCACGAATGGGAGAACAACGGGACCGAGATGTAAGGATGACGGAAGGAACGCTTTATATCGCCAAAAGTTGATACAAACCGTCTTCTCTTCAGAGAACCGGAAGCCATTTGCCACGCTCCATGAGTAGAGGCTGTCTAGACAACGCTGAAGCCAGCGCTCCAAGAGGCATGTTCTCTGGGCACTGCAGTAGATCGCGAAGTCATTGGCAAAGAGAGAGCCTGAGACATTAGGTGGAATCCAATCCATAATTGGATTGATCGCGATGGCTAAAAGGGCTACGCTCAAGACGGAGCCCTGAGGCACTCCGTTCTCCTGGAGGAAGACGTCGGACAAGGCAGAACCCACACGTACCCCAAACTTTCGGTCTGTTAAAAAGGAATCAATAGAAAGGGGCAAGCGACCCTGTAGGCCCCACCTGTGCATAGTGCGGAGGATACCTCCTCTCCAACAGGTATCATAAGCCTTCTCCAAATCGAAGAACACGGCTACCATTTGGCACCTTCACAAAAAGTTGTTCATGATGAATGTCGACAAGGTCACAAGGTGGTCAACAGCGGAGCGGCGGCGACGAAAGCCGCATTGGACACTGGTAAGTAGCCGTCGAGATTCTAGAATCTAGACTAACCGAGCATGAACCATGCGCTCCATCACCTTACAGATACAGCTTGTAAGAGAAATGGGGGGGTAACTAGAAGGAAGGTGTCTATCCTTCCCGGGTTTGGGTATAGGAACAACGACGGCGTCACGCAAATGCATGGGGACCTGACCTTCGGTCCAGACGAGATTGTAGGTACGGAGAAGGAAGCTTTTGCCCGCCGGAGAAAGGTGTGCCAGCATCTGAACGTGAATGGCATCTGGCCCCGGAGCAGAGGACCAGGACAGTGCAAGTGCACGTTCGAGTTCCCGCATAGTAAGGGGGGCATTATAAGTTTCCAGATTCAGCGAGTGGAAGGAAGGTCGCCGAGCCTCTTCTGCCTCTTTCCTGGGAAGGAAGGCAGGGTGGCAATGGGCGGAGTTTGAAACCTCCGCGAAAAACCGGCCGAAGGCGTTGGAGACAGCCACAGGATCAACGAGGACCTCATTACCTGAAGTCAGGCCAGGTACCGAGGAGTGGGCCTTAATGCCCGACAGCCGGCGCAGGCCACCTCAAACGACAGAAGAGGGAGTAAAACTGTTAAAGGAGCTGGTGAAAGAGGCCCAACAAGCTTTTTTGCTGCATTTGATGACTCTACGGCATTGCGCTCGGAGTCGTTTGTATTCAATACAATTCGCCAACGTAGGATGGCGGCAAAAGGTGCGTAAAGCACGTCGTCGAGCACGGATAGTGTCTCTACAAGCCTCATTCCACCAGGGGACGGAAACGCGACGTGAAGAAGAGGTAGTACGAGGAATGGAACGTTCAGCAGCATTGATGATAACAGCCGTGAGGTATTCGACCTGACTGTCACAACTGAGAAAATCGTAGTCCGGAAAGGTCGCCAGGGAGGAGTAAAGTCCCCAGTCAGCTTTCGGTATGTTCCAGCTCGAAGGACGTGGGGATGGGGTGTGGTGCAGGAGACGAACGACACAGGGGAAGTGGTCGCTCGAACAGGTGTCAGAAAGGACATACCACTCGAACCGACGGGCAAGAGTGGTAGAACAGATCGAGAGCTCCAAATGGGAGTAGGTATGAGTAGAGTCCGAGAGGAAAGTCGGGGCGCCAGTATTGAGGCAGACAAGATTGAGATGGTTGAAGACATCCGCCAAGAGTGAGCCTCTTTGACAGGATGCAGGAGAGCCCCAAAGGGGATGATGGGCATTGAAGTCGCCAAACAATAAAAACGGCGGGGGAAGCTGAACAATCAGGTGCATCATGTCAGCCCGACTAACTGCGGATGATGATGGAGTGTAGACGGTACAAACTGAAAAAGTAAAAGCAGAAAAAGTAATACGGACATCTATTGCTTGGAGTGGGGTGGTCAATGGGATGGGATGGTAATAGACATCGTCCCGAACGAGCAACATGACCCTACCATGAGCTGGGATACCGTCCACAGGGGTGAGGTCATACTGCCCCGAGGTATAGTGGGTAAAGGCAATATGGTCAGTTGGGCGCAACTTGGTTTCCTGGAGACCAAGGACGAGCGGACAGTGCAGCCGGAGGAGCAGTTGTAATTCCTCCCGATTAGATCGAATACCTCTTATGTTCCAATGTAACAAGGCCATCGCTAGTCAAAAAAGAGGGGGAACGAGACGGGGGAAGAGCTGGTCACCTCGACGGTCATGGAGGGCCAGGTTTCGAGGGAACAACGCTACAACCGGCGGGAGGCGGATCCTGTTCCATCGAGTCGTCGCCAGCTGCGGCCGCTGTCCCAGGTTGTGTAGGAGGGGCAGCATCATTTGCCGACGAGAGGCCAGCTGAGCGCCTGGCAGCAGAGCGTCCCGGCGAAACTGAGGACGGCCAGGAGCAGCGACTCACGGATGGATTGTCAGACGAAACGCGCCGGGGTGGAGAGGGGGATAGAGACTTCTTCTTGGAGGCCTTCTTGGAAGTCCGAGGAGGCACAGGGATGGTGGGCTGGACCCGAAGAAGGTCCTCACGTGAGTGGTCCGTTTTGGAACGCCAGACCTCGGAAGCTGGGGTCCGGAACGTTTCCCTGATGGACGCCTGAGAAGAGGATAGCTTCTCAGGCGGCGGGGGGGGGGGGGGAGTAGGAGGAAGTGTGTCCCTGGGGCAGAGGGGGCGGGGGCCGCGGGGAGGAGGATTTGGAAGGGAGGGATTTGGGAGGCAGAGGCATAGACCCCGGATGGGGGGAGGAGGTGAAGGGGGGACAGGATAGGGGTGAGGATACCGTGGAAGGAGTGGACACGACTGAGGCAAACGAAGTGGTCAACATCATGGGATAGAGGCGGTCATACTTCTTCCTGGCCTCAGAATAAGAGAGCCGATCCAAAGTTTTGAGTTCTTGTATCTTCTTCTCCTTCTGATATGCGGGGCAGTCTGAGGATCTAGGCGAGTGGATGCCAGGACAATTAATGCACCGAGGTGGTGGGGTGCATGTATATTCCTCACGAAGAGGACGTCCACAATCGCCCAAAGGGGCTCAGCCTCACACCTTGATGACATGTGCCCAAAGCGCAAACACCGAAAGCAGCGCATAGGAGGCGGGATGTAAGGTCGCACGTCGCACCGTTAGCACATCACCTTTACCTTCTCCGGGAGAACGTCCCCCTCGAAGGCGAGGATAAAGGCCCCGGTGTCGATGCGACGGTCTTTCGGGCCGCGCTGGACTCGCCGGACGAAATGCATGCCTCGGCGCTCCAGGTTGGCCCTGAGCTCCTCATCAGATTGCAGCAGGAGGTCCCGATGAAAAATAACCCCCTGCGTCCTATTCAGTGCCAGATGCGGGACAATGGACACTGGGATGTCCCCTACTCGGTCGCACGCCTGGAGCGCCGCCGACTGTGTGGCGGAGCTGGTCTTTATAAGAACGGACCCCGAACGCATCTTACTGAGAGCCTTGATTTCCCCGAAGATGTCCTCAATGTGCTGAACAAAGAACATGGGCTTGGAGGTGGCGAACGTCCCCCCATCGGTTCGAGAACAGACCAAATAGCGGGGGAAGTACTTCGCCCCAAGCCGGCAGGCCTGTCCCTCCTCCAAGGGAGTGGCCAAGGGGGAAAGGGCAGGAGAACCAGAACCAGAGACAGTACCTTTCCTTTTGAAAGACTCGGCCACAGAGCGACCTGATACATGTTGACGTTTCATCTGCGAAACGTACGCCCTGATACCACCCACTCCGACCAGGGGCTCTCCCCATGGGCGCTACCCAGCCTCAGCAAGGGCCACCTGGCAGGATGACCGTTGCCGGGAGTCCTGATGCCCCAAGGAGACGGGCATCTACTGCTTGGCCGACATGGGGAGGGTGCAGCTCAGGTATCGGCAGTACGATCCCTGTGTTGTCAGGGGGCTACAATCTAGAGGGTACATGACGACCCCACCACAACAGGCTGGCTACTGTTCTGGATTTCGGGTGCCATGGAAAGTCCATCATGATCGTAGGTGCAGATGGGGACGCACTATGGGCGTAACTTGTACAACCCATCAGGCGTTTAGGCCCAATTTGAGGAATAGTGGGTATGGTGACAACGCTGTTACAATGCCGAGTGCCAAGGTCTTAGTGCACTGAGGACCAGTGGTACACCACGTAAGGCGTCCTTCCCCAAAAGGCTCGTACTTCTGTAGAATTTTGAAAAATAGAGGTCAAACCCCAAGGGGGACCATCACATGGAAGGCCGAAACGGTTGAAACTCCTTTTAGCCGCCTCTTACGACAGGCAGGAATACCTCGGGCCTGTTCTTACCCCGGACCCGCAGGGGGAATTCCAGAAGTCGCTCGGTGTCGCTCACGTAGGACACGGCCTAATGCTCTGTGCTGTAGGAGGATCCACTTATTATTGACCCACACTGCGCAAAACGTAAAACACGAAATGCTTTTTGTTGTTCAGACACCATTTTTACCTACCTAGTGGGAGCCATGTAACACTCCAGAGTTTGTTCTTTACAACAGTACGTTGATCACGCACATCTCTACATAGCAGGTACGATTTTTTTAAAAATCGGATGATTCTCTTTGAAATACCCTGTATATGGCTCCAAAGACAACATAGTGATCATATCAGTTAACACAACAGTTCAAAAATCCTTTATACGTCAGTGTTTTTTGAAAGTAACTTGTTAAATCTTCACATGTCCAGATTAGCTGCGCTCCTTCCTCGGTAATGATATTGTATAATAAACATTGGAGTGCTTTTATTAAATGCAGAAAGTAAATGATAGTGAGAGGCACTTTGTTGCCATAACATTTTAAGTTCATATTTCCGGTGCACATGACAAAATGCTATTCCGATAATTGCTATATTGTGCTGCTGCTTAGTGTCTTATTTCCAAAACAGCTTCTAGCCCCAAGTAAAGTAGTAGTTAATTTTCTTAACCCACTAAAGGAGGAAAATGTTACACTGCTACTAAAGCATCGTGAAGTTTACTACTCAACATTTTATTCAAAGAAGTCATATATCATGCATTGGGTAATTACAATTACTAGCTCCCCAAAGGTACTTTACATACCACATTAACCACAAAATTTCCTGTTTTATACCGTACGGCAATTGTAAATTTTACGACGGTTTGGTAATCTAGGGTTAATGAACAATATAACCACTTGGTGCCATTTTGTCTTATTGGACTGTCCACCTTTTTCTATTTACGTAATGAAAGCTTACCTTAAAACTACCACAACCTTGGTTCGATGTACTCTAGTTCAACTACTGCCCCGTATCAAAATCTATCGAGTAGCTAAACAAACCTTAACCATTAGCACACAGTCACGGTCAATTCTAATTCCTTCCACATGAGTAACATTATCGGCGAACTGCTGTTGTAGTAGTAGCCGAAGTTGTACACAAGAGAGCTTTATTTACTACCACCCATGGTATTGCACGATTACAGTCGCTAACGCCCATGCGCAGCAGACTATGAAGAACTAGAAACCCAATACCTCGTCAACTGAGTCACGATCCTTCATGCAATGTGTGAGCTAGGTGTCGTTTTCTTTACTGTAGACACGAGGAAGTCTTCTGGCAGGATTTCATGCAAGCGCTGGTGGAAGACGAATGTGCGTCTCTGATATTCCATGGATGTGTTATTGACTCGGAAATAGATCTTTTGATTGAGGTGACATATACCTCGATCCATAAAGACAATGAGGTGCTGAACGACCAGGCTGTGTAGAACGCTCGTCATTCTAACAAAGAACGCGACATTACCAGCAATAATTTTTAATGTGACAGCTGTCTCGTACACCAGGTTCAAAATGGCTGCATGGTTGGTAGTATTAGGAGCGAGAGCAGCTTATATTCTTCCCAGAAATTCTTCTTTTAGTGTCTATGACCTATCATGATTATCGCTCATCTTAAGTTTCCTGTGACACAATTAAATCGTACCATTGCAGTTAACTTTACACTGACGCTGCATATTGTACAATAATGGAACACATACACCTCACCAAAATATATTTTTTACCATTATAACTCTGGACTGCACGCCCTCGTTCTACTCTATTTCATTTTGAAGTGGTCACAATATAACAAACACATTCAAACAACATATTGTGGAAAATTTCCTAATTCTTCTCGCTACCATTTGGTAGTTTATAATTGTTTTAATGAAATACTTTCATTAGGGTGTCAACTGTTCTTTTAAAGTAGAGGAATAAAATGGAAAGTAACCTGCTCGGGTTATTATCATCACGCCCGCACACAAATGCAAACACACACACACACACACACACACACACACACACACACACACACACACACACAGAGAGAGAGAGAGAGAGAGAGAGAGAGAGAGAGAGAGATGAGGGCGCAGAGAAAACTCGGCCCAGCCAGCAGTTTCCAGAGGCACGTGAGTTAAGTATTCAGCAGCTACCCGGAAGCAGTTTCACTACTACGTTCTTTTCCACTGCGATTTCCCCGAAAACAATACCTAAATTTTTTTATTAATACTGCATAATGCATTCCAGTCGAAGAAGAGTCCCAGTGTGCCATTCTGCCGAATAGTGGTGGAACAGCGGATTCTACAGGGTACTGCACGCTTTCTGCTGCTTCTATGCTCGTAGGCTGGCTTGGCTAAGCATTAAGCGCGGAGGGTTCTATTCATAGGACGTAGTCGACTAGAAAATAACGAGTCCAGCACCCACAGGGCGTACCAAACAACACCTCACTGTGACATCTTCTATCGCGAATGGCTGACAGAGCTCACATGGACAACTGACACGGGCGGACGTTCAGGTCAACTTAAATCTGATTCACGTCACGTTACGGTTTAGACCTTTCATAAAAGCGCCGTTCCAGGAGGGCGTAAGGGTCACAACCTGTTTGCTACCGCCCCCCCCCCCCCCCCCGGCAAAACGCTTCTAGTGAAGCACAGACACTTCAATTTTCCATTTATCGATGTTATATGGATATCATTTGATAGCTGCGTCTATATTATAAGAATTTTATGAAATAATATATATTGCAACAGTCACTTGTTACTAAAATTTTATCAACACGACGCGTTTCGGCAGCATGCTGCCATTATAAGGTGCATTTACAGTTACTCTTGCGTTGTAATTAATGCGAACTGATGTTAGCTTCCTTTGCTGTGTGTGCCAATGAGGTTATGTATCGAAAAACACGCCTGTTCGGGAAGATAAGTATGTTTAGTATGTACATCACGTGATAAACATGATTAGTCATTTTGTTAGTGCTTTCACTTACGTGAGTAATCATACTTATCACACAATATTTACCTTCTTGACCAAGTGTATTTTTTGATGCAAAATCTCACTAGCAGACACAACAGAGGAAACTAACCTCACTGCATCTTTGTTACAATGTAGAAGTAACTGTAAATGCGCTTGATGATAGCAGCATGATGCCGAAACGCGCTGCGCTAGTAAAATATTGTTAACAAGTGACTGTTTACATATACATATATACAGGGTGGTCCATTGATAGTGACTGGACCAAATATCTTACGAAATAAGCATCAAACGAAAAAACTACAAAGAACGAAACTCGTCTAGCTTGAAGGGCGAAACCAGACGGCGCTATGGTTGGCCCGCTAGATGGCGCTGCCATAGGTCAAACGGATATCAATTGCGTTTTTTAAATAGGAAGCCCCATTTGTTATTACATATTCGTGCAGTACGTAAAGAAATATGAATGTTTTAGTTGGACCACTTTTTTCACAGCCTGCAACACCAACACACAAGGAGCACACGGCATGTGGTCAGAGGAACAATCGTTCCTCAGTGCCATGTACCGTGACAACGATGTATTTACGGACACACGTTCATAGCACCATTTTTTCTCCATTTCCAGTCAGGTGCCCGTCCATGCACTCTTTCGTTTTATTAATGTTCTCCCGGTAGTTGGAAGATATCCTTTCACGAGTTCTGACGGCACCACAAATTATTCAGGACACACCAGTGGCTGTGAACCAAATGTTTGAAAGTATGCGTCGCAGATACACCTTGTACAACGACTGGCCGGGCTGCCATGAGGAGAAGCTCATGTAGGGCACACAGGTCGGAACACGTTGTCTTCACTGTGTGCTGCGCACTGTGAACTGGGAGGTTTTGGAAGTCTTCAGCCTTATTTCACATCCAAACAGTAAAGTTCTGAACATGGGGTCCTCATCAAAACTTTTTCTAATAAGTCCCTCTACAATCCCTGGAAACCTGTAATAGTAACTGTGAAACGCCCTGTATATGGAGGGGGGGGGGGGGGGAGCTGAAACTGGCGTTAAGAACCAGTAGAGATGCGTACAGTGTCCAGTAACGTTAATGTGACCGCCTGTCAAAAGCCTTAATAATCACATTTTGCTGCACGGAGACGCACAGGAAGTGAGTCAATGAAGTTCTGGAAGGTACCGACAGGGAAGTGGAGCCATGTCGACTCCAGTGTCGTGACAGCTACGCTAGGTTTCTCGGCTGAGGAGCCATTGCGCCTACGACCCGCTCGATGTGGTGCCACAGAATCTCGACTGGATTTAAATCCGGGTAGTATAATGGCCAGGGGAGTACGGTAAACTTATTCTGGTGCTTTTCGAACCACGCACTTACCCTGTATTGTTCTGCTGGTAGATGTCATCGTGGCGATGAGAAACAAACTGCAGGTAGTAGTGAACATGGTCCCCAAGGATAGGTGCACACTTCTATTGATCCATTTTGCCTTCCAAAATGACGAGACCACCCACGTAATGCAACGAAAACATTCCCTAGACCGTAACATTCTCCTGCTCGGACCCTCCCAACGATTGTTGCTGGCCGTTTGCTTACAGACGTTTCATGTCATACATGGCGGCGGGCATCTGCCCGATGGAAGATAAAACATGATTCACCTGAAAAGACCACTTGTCAACACTCAGTGGACGACCATGTGTGGTACTGGTGTTCAAATTCCAGCCTTCGTCGCCGATCAACAGCAGTCAGCATGAAAGCATGAACCAGGTCCCTGCTTCGGAGGCGGATACGAAGCAACACTTGCTGAACGGTCGTTGAGGAGACACTGTCGGTCGCCCTTTTCGTTGATCTGGGCCGTCAGTTGCTCGACAGTTGCACGTCTATTCGCCCGCGCAAATCTCCGCAGCCGTCGTGCACCCCTGTCATCGGTGGCCCGTGGTGAACCAAACTTACCTCGGCGCTCGTTTCGGATGGCACCATTTTGCCATGTACGGTATATTTAAACCATGGCTGCACGTGAACGTTTCCGTTTCCGCACTACAACAGCGACTGCACTGTTTTCCGCGTCCCTCGACACGTTTTATACACTCTGCACTGCTAGTGCTGCCACCTGTCGTCTTTAAGTGGTTACTGCACGTTGACGTCCAACATAGGCGGTGGTCACTCTAATGTGACTGGACTGTGTGTACCATTATTAACATTTACATTTTTCCGGACCCGCAGCGTGATTTTTACACAACATAAAAGCGAGTCTAAGTCTGCTGTTTCAATTAAAGTTCTTTATCATGATAGCTCGGTTTCGGCTATAACTGCCATTGTCAAGTTATCTACGAATAATAAATAAAATTGTATCATTATTTGCTTATACTTTTTTTATTTACATGTAAATACAAAAAAAATTAAGGAAACAATGTAAATGTACATGTCAATACAAAAAAATTAGGCAAATAATGATAAAATTCTTTGTATTATTCACATATAGCTTGACAATGACAATTATAGCCGAAATAAGCTTATCGCAATAAAGAAATTCAGTTGAAACAGGGGACTTTGATTAATGTTTATCCACTATTTTTTGTTCACGTCAAAACAAAGCATTAAATTAACGAAATGGCATGGAAATTCGTGGTCTATGTAGGCACGATATACAGCTAGTCGCTTTATATGAGATTTCAGTCTTTCTCGGCGAATTTCATTAATGAAATCTTCTCGGGTTATCAGCCGAATCGTCAGTCGAAATGTGTTGTCGCAACGACGCGACAAGTTTCTGTACTCCCGATCCTCAGAAAGTACCGGCCTCACGTCCAGTTCGATCCTTTACAGCCAATGGCCCGCAGACTCCTCTACCGTGGGCCCAATGACTGGGCCAATGCCATACCACCGAAACAGCTGTCACATCCGTAGGAGCCTCCCCTCTCCTCTCCACGGCGGGGTAGAGAAGGTGCGGACGTTGAGTACAGCTGATCCCTATCTATTACGCTCCCTTTCTCTACTGCTTTGTCATCAGAGTTTCGCATGGGACGTGGCGTTGGTAAAAACACGACACAAAAGCTCTGATGTGGAAGCGGAGGAGGCAGCGCACAGAGCAGACACCCTTCACCATACCACCGGCCGCGACATCTCTTGCAGATGAATGACAATCGTCCACTGGGCCCATGACAAAAGAGTCTGCGGACCAGCGGCTTTAAAGGAACGAACTGGACATTCGCTTGAAAATGGCGATTAGAAAATTAGTCGAAACATTGCGGAAACACGGCGCCACGACTCGGATCACAAACATAAAACGCAGGGTCGGCCGTGGTTAACGGGATTTGGCATGTTAATGGTAAGGGGTGGCCGGATGCCCTTCCTGCAGCCACCCCATACACCCCAGGACGGAATTAGTGTACCCCATCTGTCTGCATCTAGTGTAAATCGTAAAATAGTGTGAATGTGTTTCAAATGTCTGAGTCGTGTAACTGAGGCGGGACATGGGGACCAGCCCAGTATTCACCTAGTAGGATGTGGAAAACCGCCTAAAAACCACATCCAGGCTGGCCGGCACACCGGCCGTCGTCGGCAATCCGCCGGGCGGGTTCGATCCGGGGCCGGCGCGCCTACCCGAGTTGAGGAAGCAGCGCGTTAGCGCTTTTTTTTTTTTAATCTCATTTTGTTCGCTGTTGTTCGTTGCATCTGCTCGGGGCGGACGTCGTAAGACATCCGTTTTTGTTCGTTGTTGATCCATTAACTCAGTTTTTTTATTACAGAGGGCAGCTAACCCTCTGACCGAACACGCTGAGCTACCGTGCCGGCTGATGCTCTCGACTATCCTGGCGATGACAATCATAGAACATTCTGTCGGTCGTTTTTAGACTATAATGCGATTTACTGCATCATTAGATAGTTTTAGAGCTACTGCAGGCCCATCGTCAGATAACAGTATAACAGAATTTTTTTTCTGGAGCATGTGCTGCCGAAGATAACTGAAATAAGGCATAAGTTAGCGAAATGTGTGCAAAACTAACTGTTTTAGGACACATATATTGCAACACAGCTAGGCGTCCAGGAGAAAGTCATTTGTAAACAAACTTCAACGATCAAAAGAAATTAACAGAAATTATTGTTAAGAAAGATACCTGGTATGGACTGATACACTGGAAGGAAGTTATTTACGAAGGCACTTTACAGCATACGTATTTGACGGGCGTTTATAGATGTAACTGACATCATTTAACACGTTTAAAGTAACGATAGGGAAACAAGAAAATGGAAGGGAGTATTTGTTTGTGTGTTGTTCAATCGCATTACAATTTTTTTTTTTTTTTGTTCGCAAGATGAGGAAGGCGCTGCTGAAGCGAGAAAGCTCTGTTTACTCCTACGAGCGAAGCGGCAGCGGCAGAACGTCTAATTAGGAACACTGACAAGGCCCCGGGCGCTGGGCCCCGCTGCCGCAGCTGTGTTTACAGCAAGCCGCTGACGTAACCCGTCGCTTTCCGACGTCTCTGGGGCGTTCTTGTTAGCGGTGCGTTTGCCGATCAACACGCTACGGCTTATACACACTGCGGCGCTGACGAGCAATGAGTCGTTCACACTGATCAGAGCAACTAGCACTGTAGGTCGCTAGACGTAACCTGGAACAGCACTATCATTAATACAAATTCACACAAGAGCGAGTAATGAGCTGCGAAGCCCGCCCGGCTAGCCGCGCTGTCTAACGCACCGCTTCCCGAGCGGTAAGGAGCGTCTGGTCCCCGGCACGAATCCGCCCAGCGGCTTTAGTGTCGAGGTGCGGTGTGCCGGCCAGTCTGTGGATGGTTTTTAAGGCGGTTTTCCATCTACCTCGGCGAATGCGGGTTGTTCCCCTTTATTCTGCTTCAGTTACACTATGACGGGGACTACCGCGCAAAAAGTCCACGTATGCATACACCATAATTACTCTACCACGCAAACATTTGGGGTTACACTCGGCTGGTATGAGATGTTCACGGGAGGAGGGGGGGGGGTCCACTGGGAGCCTTACAGCACAATAATCCTGGGTTCGGTTTGGGGCGGCGGTGGGGTGGGTGGACTGCTGTGGCCTGTTGCGGGGTTTTTTTTTTTTTTTTTTTTTTTTTTTTTTTTTTTTTTTGTTTGTGGTTTTAGGGCGCAAAACTTCTATGGTCATTAGCGCCCAGCCCGTGACGTAGAAAACAGGAAAAAAAACGAAATTTAAAATCAGCAGCAATGGAAACAAAGTCAGAAAATTTGAGAAACTAAAGGCAGAAGGAATGCTTAAAAGTCCACTATAGAAAGGGGTTGGTTGTCCCCCAAAAAAAAGCTTCAAATGACTGACGTCATTTCACTGTCTCTAATAAACTGTAGAACGCGGTCAGCTGAGCGCGTGTCATCTGCTAAAATCGACGATAGATCAGGCGATAGCTGTAGACGGGAGCGTAACGGATTAAAATAGGGGCATTCAATTAAAAGGTGTCTGACCGTCCACAGCTGAGAGCAGTGGGGACAGAGTGGGGGAGGATCACCGCTTAAAAGATGTCGATGACTAAAAAGACAGTGCCCTATCCGGAGTCGGGCTAAAATTACCTCCTCCCGACGACGCGTTCGGGAGGAAGAGGTCCAAGCGCAAGGAACGGCTTTCACTTCCCGCAATTTATTGTGGGGAAGTGTTGACCAATGCGCATGCCATAAATGAGTGACTTGGCGACATAAACCGCTCCGTAGATCGGTAAACGGAAGAGACTGAAGAGCTGGCCGAGGAAGAGAGACTGCAGCCTTGGCTGCTATATCGGCCGCCTCATTTCCACAGATACCAGCGTGTCCCGGGAGCCAGAGGAACGCCACTGAGACGCCCCCCAGGTGGAGCAAGCGCAGACAGTCCTGAATCCGGTGGACCAGAGGGTGCACAGGGTAAAGAGCTTGGAGACTGAGGAGAGAGCTGAGAGAATCTGAGCAGATTACGTACTGTATCCGCTGATGGCGGCGGATGTAGTGGACAGCCTGGAGAACAGCGTAAAGCTCCGCAGTATAAACCGAACACTGGTCGGGAAGCCGAAAGTGATTTGGGGTGTCGCCAACAATATAGGCACTCCCTACACCTAACGATGTTTTCGAGCCATCGGTGTAAATAAATGTGGCTTCCGTCATTTGTGCACATAGAGCAGCAAATGCCCGATGGTAAACAAGTGTAGGGGTACCATCCTTGGGAAATTGACATAGGTCTCTGAGCAAGTCGATCCGGGGACGGAGCCAAGGCGGTGCTGTACCCCAAGTTGTCAAGAAGGTTTTAGAAAAGCGGAAGGAAAGAGAATGGAGCAGTTGACGGAAGCGGACTCCCGGGGGTAGGAGGGAGGAGGAGCGGCCTGCATACTCGACATCAAAGGAGGCGTCGAAAAAAAGGTTATAGGCTGGATTAGCAGGCATGGAAGACAGATGGCTAGCATAACGACTCAGAAGGACTGCCCGCCGATTGGACAGTGGAGGTTCAGCAGTCTCAGCATAAAGGCTTTCCACAGGGCTGGTGTAAAAAGCTCCAGACACTAAACGTAATCCACGGTGGTGGATAGAGTCGAGACGCCGAAGAATAGACGGCCGAGCAGAGGAGTAGACTATGCTTCCATAATCCAATTTCGAGCGCACTAAGGCGCGATAGAGGCGGAGAAGGACCACCCGGTCCGCTCCCCAAGAGGTACCATTCAGGACACGGAGGGTGTTAAGGGAACGCAGACAGCGAGCCGAAAGATAGGAAACGTGGGAGGACCAGCACAGTTTTCTGTCAAACGTAAGACCCAAGAATTTTGCGACGTCGGAAAACGGAAGGTTGACAGGACCTAGATGTAAGGAGGGCGGAAGAAACTCCTTACGTCGCCAAAAATTTACACAAACGGTCTTACTGGGTGAGAAACGGAAGCCGGTTTCGATGCTCCACGAGTGGAGGCGATCGAGACATCCTTGAAGACGTCTTTCAAGAAGGCTGGTCCGTTGAGAGCTGTAGTAGATCGCAAAATCGTCCACAAAGAGGGAGCCCGAGACATCAGGAAGGAGACAATCCATAATTGGATTAATGGCGATGGCAAACAGTACAACACTCAGCACGGAGCCCTGGGGTACCCCGTTTTCTTGGGAGAAAGTACGGGAGAGAGTAGCGTTCACCCGCACCCTAAATGTGCGCTCTGCCATAAATTCGCGAAGAAAAAGGGGCAGCCGGCCTCTAAAGCCCCAAGAGAACAGTGTGCGGAGGATGCCTGTCCTCCAACAGGTATCGTACGCTCTCTCCAGATCAAAAAATATTGCTACCGTTTGGCGTTTCCGGAGAAAATTGTTCATGATATAAGTGGAGAGAGCAACAAGATGGTCAACAGCAGAACGATGCTTTCGGAATCCGCATTGGGCTGGTGTTAAAAGACTGCGGGACTCCAGCCACCAAGCTAAACGGTAATTCACCATACGCTCCAAAACCTTACAGACACTACTCGTGAGAGAAATGGGGCGATAGCTAGAGGGGAGATGTTTGTCCTTTCCAGGTTTCGGAACGGGAACGACGATAGCTTCCCGCCATCGCCTGGGAAAGGTACTGTCGGTCCAAATTCGATTATAAAGGCGAAGGAGGTAACGCAGGCTATGGGTTGATAAATGCAGCAACATTTGGACATGGATACCATCCGGTCCTGGGGCGCAGGAGCGAGAAGAAGAGAGTGCATGTTGGAGTTCGCACATGGAGAAAACAGTATTGTAGCTTTCGCGATTTTGAGAGGAGAAAGCAAGATGTCGCACTTCCGCTGCACGTTTCTTCGGGAGAAACGCTGGCGGGTAATTTGAAGAGCTCGAAATCTCAGCAAAGTGCTGACCCAATGAGTTAGAAATTGCGACGGGGTCCACTAAGGTATCATGCGCGACAGTGAGCCCAGAGACCGGGGAGAAACTAGGCGCGCCTGAGAACCGTCGAAGCCGACTCCAAACTTCCGAGGAGGGAGTGAAGTTGTTAAATGAGCTAGTAAAGAATTTCCAGCTTGCCTTCTTGCTATCGCGGATGACGCGACGGCATCGCGCACGGAGCTGCTTATATCGGATACAGTTGGACAAAGTTGGATGGTGACGGAAAATGCGAAGAGCACGTCGCCGCTCACGTATTGCGTCACGGCATGCCTCGTTCCACCAAGGAACTGGAGGGCGCCGGGGCAATTCGGAGGTGCGTGGTATTGAACGTTCCGCAGCTGTGAGAATAACGTCGGTAAAATGTGTGACCTCATCGTCGACGCTGGGAAAGCGACGGTCATCGAATGTCGCTAGAGACGAAAAAAGTGTCCAATCGGCTTGGGCAAACTTCCAGCGTCGCGAGCGCATATATGGCAGTTGAGGCTGCAGTCGAAGAACACATGGAAAGTGGTCACTCGAGTGTGTATCATCAAGGGCGAACCATTCGAAGCGCCGAGCTAGCGGAACAGTACCGACCGCAAGGTCCAAATGGGATAAATTTGCCGTGGAGGCAGACAAAAATGTGGGGACCCCAGTGTTGAGGCAGACTAGATCCGCTTGGTGGAAGACGTCTAGCAATAGTGAGCCACGTGGACAAGGATGTGGAGATCCCCAAAGCGGGTGGTGGGCATTGAAGTCCCCAACCAGCAAGTAGGGGGGTGGAAGCTGATCAAGAAGATGAAGGAGATCAGCTCGTTCCATTGGTGTAGACGATGGAATGTATACCGTACAAAGAGAGAACGTGTATCCAGAAAGGGAAAGACGGACGGCGACAGCTTGGAAGGAAGTGTTTAAGGGGATTGGGTGATAATGGAGAGTATCATGGAGCAGAATCATGAGTCCTCCATGGGCTGGAGTGCCTTCAACAGAGGGGAGGTCATATCGGACGGACTGAAAATGAGGGAGAACAAAGCGGTCATGGGGACGCAGCTTTGTTTCCTGAAGACAGAAGATGACCGGCGAGTAGGATCGTAAGAGGATCGACAATTCCTCCCGATTGGCGCGAATGCCGCGGATATTCCAGTGGATAATGGACATAGGGTGAACAGAAAATGGAGGAACGTCACCAAGGGTGCTGTCAACTCAACGACTGCTCAGAGCTTGCGACCGACAGGATGGAATGGCATTCAGTCGAAGGCAGAAGATCCTGATCCATAGGTTGGTCAGGAGCAGCTCCTGCCACCAACGATCGGCCAGTTGACCGGCCACCAACAGTGCGCCTCGGCGACACAGAAGATGGCCGAGGGCGATTTCCGCCAGGTGGTGCTGTAGATGGGACACGCCGTGGCGGAGAAGGAGAGGAACTGTGTTTCTTCGTAGCCTTCTTGGAGGTATGTTTAGATGAAGGAGGAACCGATGGTTGTGAAGTTGCAGTACGTAAAAACTCTTCACGAGAATGCTCTTCTTTTGAAGACTTGGCGTCTGACTTTTGGGCTCGAGATTTAGCAGAACTCGACGAAGGGTGAGCCATAGAGTGGGCAGGCGAAAGAGGTGAGGTTGAACGGGCGATCTTTGCGCTGGCCGATCTGACGACCGTGGTACTAAATGTGAGGTCGCAAGTCTGCGTGGCCGCCTCCTTTGTTGGCCGAGGAGAAGCAAGGACAGCGCTGTATTTTCCTTTCTGAGGCACGGTGGGCTGTCGACTGGCGAGTAACTTTCGAGCAGCAAAGGTCGACACCTTTTCCTTCACTCTTATTTCCTGGATCAGCTTTTCGTCCTTAAAAACAGGGCAATCTCGAGAGGAAGCAGCGTGGTCACCCATACAGTTGATGCAGCGAGGGGATGGAGGTGGACAAGCACCCTCATGGGCATCCCTGCCACACGTAACACATTTGGCCGGATTGGAACAGGACTGGCTGGTGTGATTGAACCGCTGACATCGATAGCAACGCGTAGGGTTCGGGACATAAGGGCGAACGGAAATTATCTCATAGCCTGCTTTGATTTTTGATGGGAGTTGAACTTTGTCAAATGTCAAGAAGACAGTGCGGGTTGGAATGATGTTCGAGTCAACCCTTTTCGTAACCCGATGAACAGCGGTGACGCCCTGGTCAGACAGGTAGTGCTGAATTTCTTCGTCAGACAATCCATCGAGGGAGCGCGTATAAACGACTCCACGCGAGGAATTTAAGGTACGGTGCGGTTCCACCCGGACAGGGAAGGTGTGGAGCAGAGAAGTACGCAGCAATTTTTGAGCCTGGAGGGCACTGTGTGTTTCCAACAACAGGGTGCCATTCCGTAGTCTGGAACAAGACTTTACAGGACCCGCAATTGCGTCGACACCTTTCTGAATAATGAAAGGGTTGACCGTGGAAAAGTCGTGACCTTCGTCAGACCGAGAAACAACAAGGAACTGTGGCAACGATGGAAGAACCGTCTGTGGCTGAGACTCAGTGAACTTACGTTTGTGAGCAGACATAGTGGAAGGTGAGGAAACCATTGCGGAAGAATCCCCCATGATTACCGGCGTCTCCGATGGCGCGCTCCTCCCTTGTGGGGGCCCTCACCGAGGGCACACCCGCCTTAGGTGATTGTTCACACCTCAGGTCACACCTCCCGACAAACGGACGGAGGGACCAATCGGCACTTTCGGAAGGTATCAGCTCGGGTAATCACCCCTCCCTGGGCCTGGCCTTTACCAGGGGGTACGTACGTGTCCTACCTGTCTACCCGGGGCGGGGAATTACGCGTTACCCCGTCACCGGCTACGCATGGAAGTGCGTGGGTCGGCCTTCAGACACGCACAGGGAGGAAGAAAGAGAAAGGGAAAGGAAAGAAGAGGGGGTCTCAAACGCCGCAGCGGAGAAAAGGGTAAAGAGAAGAGGTAAGGAATGGAGAAGGACAAAGGAAGGAAGAAGACATACAAGCAAGGAAGAAGAAGAAGAAGAATGCGGTACATTGACAAGCGTCCGTCTCCGGACGTAGGCGCAAACCATACTCCCAGAGGGGGAGAAAGTGAAGGAAAGAGCCAGAGGTGAGGGGGGGGGGGGGTGAAGACAGGGGATGGGGAAGGATGCGGAAAGGGAAGGTATGCAGCCCGGAAAGGAAGGAAGGCCACATTAGCTCGGAGCCCCGTGCTCGCTACGCACGTATCCACAAAAGAGTTGTGGATCCCCTGGGGGGGTGTTGCGGGGTTGTGAACCACTGAGGGCTACGGCGGGACGAAGCCTCTCCGTCGTTTCTAGGTCCCCAATTTTACATACACAATGCGCTAAGAAAAATGCTAGTATTGCTATCGTAAACAATTGATTTGTTTCTCCCGATGATGTGTGAGAGAGGCGAAATACCCTCGGATTTCACGAACGATGCAATAATTCCAGTTCAAAAGAAAGCTGGTGCTGTCAGGTGCGAAAATTACCGAACTATCAGTTAATAAGTCACGATTGCAAATTACTAACACGAACTATTTCCAGAAGAATGGAAAAACTGGTAGAAGCCGACCTCGAGGGAGATCAGTTTGGATTTCGGAGAAATGTAGGAAGACGCAACGCAATACTGACCCTACGATTTATTTTAGAAGATAGGTTAAGGAAAGGCAAACCTACGTTTATAGCATTTGTCCACTCATGGAAAGCTCTTGACAATGTTCACTGGAATATTCTCTTTCAAATTTTGAAGATAGCAGGGATAAAATACAGGAATCGAAAGATTATTCGTAATTTGTACAGAAACCGGATGACAGTTATAAGAGTCGACGGGCATTTTAGGCAAACAGTGGTTGAGAAGATACTGAGACAGGGTTCTAGCCTATCTTCGATGTTATTCAGTCTCTACATTGAGCAAGCAGCAAAGGAAACCAAAGTAATATTTTTTGTAGGAAATAAAGTTCAGAAAGGTGACGCTGCAATTCTGTCAGAGACATCAAAGGAACTGGAAGAGCAATTGAACGGAATGGGCAGTGTCTTGAAAGGAGGATGTAAGATGAACAACAACAAAAGCAAAATTAAGATAGCGGAATGTAGTAGAATTAAATTGAGGGAATTACATTGGGAGACGAGACTCTGAAAGTAGTAGATTAGTTTTGCTACTTGGATGGCAAAATATCTGATGCCAGAAGTAGAGAGTATATGAAAAGTGGAATGGCAATAGCAACGAAATCTTATGTCAAGAAAATCGAATATTGATTTAAGTGTTAGGACGTCTTTTCTGAAAGTATTTGTACGTAGTGTGGCCACGTATGCAAGTGACATTTAGACAAGAAAAGAATAAGAGCTTTTGAAATGTGGTGCTACAGAAGAACGCTGAAGATTAGATCGGTAGATCACGTAACCAATGAGGATATACTGACACACTTGGGGAGACATGAAATTTGAGGGCAACCTGACTAAAAGAAGCGATCGATTGACAGGGCAATTTCTGAGACGTCAAGAGATCATCAATTTAAAACTGGAGGGGAGGGAGGAGACAGTAAGTTGCAGGAGTTATTCGGACATGAAGAGGCTAGCACAGCGTAGAGTAGCATGGAGAGCTTCACCAAAATAGTATTCGGACTAAAGACCACAATAACCATCCTGGAAGCACTATATACATGACACGGCAAAACGGATGGAAGGTACACAGGAAAACCTGCGACTGCTGTGGATGGCACTCACCCACTACGTTCACATGAGACAGACCGTTCAAATATCCGTTTCCTGGTCGACAGTTGTTTTAGAGAAATGGGCTCTGGAAATCAGCTGTTTCTGATTTAGTCAACACAATGGCTATTTCTCTTCAATTAAATATCAGAACTGGTCAACTTCGCGCTAAGTCTAACATTTCTACTTCTCTGTCACTGCAAAATAAGTCACTCCGTCCAGTTTACCCTAACAGTTTCAAAAATAAGACATAACCTGATAACCCTAGAAGTTTCAAAAACAGTTGTGCGTTTACATGGGAGCGCAAATCGATTGTGGAAGAGGAAATCCGGTAGTTAAAAATCACATTCCAGAAAAGATACTTGGAATATTTACGTGACAAACCGGAAGCGGTATTTAGAAATGCCAACTTCGGCAACTGTTGTTGCAGATACAATGCAATATTTACTTCGTTTGTAGTTAGCACTGATCTGCTTTGTATCAACATCACAATCACAGTAGCACTGTTGTCAACTTCACAGCCTGACCCTGTGCTTACCAGTGGATACTTTCAGTCCCGCCCCCTGTTGCTATTAGCATCCAATACTGTGGTTGTGTGGTAGACAAAATGTGGGACGTCGAATTCCGTAAACATCATTTCCCATTCGCAACCTAGCACTCGTCCGGCCCCGGTAGCTGAGTGGTCAGCGAGACGGAATGTCAATCCTAAGGTCCTGGGTTCGATTCCCGGCTAGGTCGGAGATTTTCTTCGCTCAGGGACTGGGTGTTGTGTTGTCCTAATCATCATCCTTTCAGCCCCATCGACGCGCAGGTCGCCTACGTGGCGTCAACTCGAAAGACCTGCACCACGCGAACGGTCTACCCGATGGGAGGCCCTAGCCACACGACATTTCATTTACCTAGCACTCAAGGGGTTTCTTGTTAGTTCCTGTTAGTGTCTATCTTTAGGTGAGTAATCTGAAGTGAAGACGTGTTGATTTTTGACAAGTGGAATCGTATTCCCGACGTAATATCAGCAGTAAAAACTGATACTCGCTGTTCTTTCATTACTCGATTCTACATATTCATGCTAACAATCATTCCAAAGCATGAACCTTATCGAGAGTAAATTGAGAAGTTGTCTCATTACTGAGACCTTGGAACCCTAGCTAAAATTAAAAACAGCATAAAAACGTGAATTACTCAAACTTTCCACGGAGATGCAAGGCCACTGTTAAAATGGCTCTAAGTACTATGGGACTTAACGTCTAAGGTCATCAGTCCCCTAGATCCTAGAACTACTTAAACCTAACTAATCTATGGACATTACATACATCCATGCCCGAGGCAGGATTCGAACCTGCGACCTTAACAGTCGCGCGGTTCCGGACTAAAGTGCCTAGAACCGCTCGGTCACCGCGGCCGGCAAGGCCGCTGTTCACATTAGTTTCTGCCTCTCACTGTCATAGTTTAATTTTGTGGATACCTTACAATCTACTGTTTCTATTAATAAATGTAATATTCAACGTAGCACCAAGATTAAAAAACTTTAGTGGAGTTTATCAAGTTTAATTTAGGGAGCGTTGTAGAGTGAAAGAAGCTGTGGTATCGACTATTGAGAAAGTTATGTTGCGATTGTTTGGACATACAAAGAGGATAAACGAGAAGAGGTAGACGAAACATGTAAATAAGGCAAACTAAGCGAATTAATTGCAGTCAAAATGAGGTTTTTGCATAAGCCAAATTAGGAGTAGTGTAAGTCAATAACCGTACCTACTAAGGTTAAAATGTGTGGCTCTCGAAAGAAATTAAAATCGTTGTACTGTTGATATTGGCTTTGGCTAATGTGTTTGCCGTTCTCTGGTCTATTGAAACTGTCAGACAGTTGCTAAGGGAACGCAACTGGATAAATTTGGGCACGTGTATTTCCGATAGATTGCCAATGTCCTACCAGCTCCATCACACACACCTTTGTGCGCGCGCGAAGGTCCAAAGCATGTTATGTTCCTTTCATCACAATCGAGAGAACAAAGAACACTTGTACGAAGTACCCTTCTGGATGCTCTGACCAATGTCTTAAAAGTGCAAAGTACAATAAGTCGGGAGTATCTCTGTCGACACTGCCTTATGCTCCTCATTGCATACTACACCACGGAAAGTAGGAGATTAGAAGAGTACTGTACTTTACAAATTTTTCACGCTTTTACGGACGAGCCTGCCCCGTATCAACTCCGTCTCGTGAATTAACTATGATGCCTGGTGATATGGCCAGCCTATATCCTGGATGTGTTGTTAGATTGTTCCCCTCATCCAACTAGGTAAATACCGCTCTCGAACTCAGGTCCCACCTCAGATACCAAATTGTCACTATCGTTGCCAAAACCCGTACAACAATGTCAACCCCGTAGAGAACGGGAAAAGAAGAAGTCATATCTGTACTAAATTTGGTTAAAATTGCTCCAAGGATGGTAGAGTTGTGTTTTACACGTCATGCCGTCCTACTGTCACCCTACTCCTAGTCCTGTCATCAAGACTTTCGCCATTTAGCCCCAGTACCACGACAGCTGTGGATTTGACACAAACACCGTTCGCTTTCGATTACTTCTTACATGCAACCATCCTTAACAATCGCATTTCACTTCGAAGCTTAGTACGGAGCGTACTACACCACAAGTATGTTTTTCCAGATAATAAGAAACCTAATTATTCATTCTGGTTAAAATTGCTCCAGCCGTTTCAGAGTTACGTTTCCATGTCATCTTATTCCAACCCTCAACATGAAAGTAGTGGTGCTTGGGTTTTTTGACTGGTGACTGAGTGTTGGTACCAAATCATATGTAGACGGTAAGGTGTCCTAAAACTGATACAGCCAAAACTTTCCAAAAAACGATACACCCCGTCTATTTATGAGAAAATCGTACTCATCACAACAGTTCCTACTGTCAGTTACACTCCCATTGTCGAATAATAGTTAGCCGTAATTCGTTTTTCCATTACAAACTACATTTTGCAGGCAAAACATAATTTTGCCAAACAGCGCTCTCAGACTGAAAATTAATGTCCACACAGTCTAGAATATTTGCCACTTTTACGCAAATAATGACTATCTACCTACTTAATTTGTATTAAATGCAAAGTAAATTGTGCTCTATCTGCTGCATGATTCATTATTGCCACATTAATTATATGGAGATAATTAAAAAGTAGTCAATATAATCCTTAAATACGATACGCTCCATTCCAAAATATGATACAATTGATCCTTAAACGTGATACACTGTCGCCTAGGGCCCAGCTACCCGCCATACAGCGGTGTATCGCGGGTAGCCGTCACACGACTGCCACACATACGGCAGTAAAGTCATTCCGAAAAAGAAAAAGACTCCAAAGAAAGAAGAGCAGGCTAAAAGCAGGAGCGCCACAAAGCCTGTAACCAAAGCTGCGGCAAGTGCACAAAAAGAAAGGAAACTGAGAGACTGATTCTGATTCCACCATCTCTTTGAAGAGTGAGGACAGCATGGATGATATAGATACTTTGGAGAATCCACATCAGATCCTACTGTAGTGACTGATCCAGCGAATATAGATCGAGATTATTTCTTGCCAAATTTCAAGAAAGAAAGAGGAATTCATACAGCTACAGGTATGAGTGCACCACACAAAAAGTACTGGACAATGATCTAGAATTTATGACTCTAGAGCCTATGGAGAATGACAAAATTGTTTTTAAATCAAATGAAGAAGACGTTTCTCTTATTAATAACAGTGATGTGATAGGGAAACTGCAAATTCCTCGTGTTGCTACTGGGGAGGGAAATGAAATGAAATGAGCGTATGGCATTGTTGGCCGCGAGGCCCCATTCGGGGAAGTTCGGCCGCCGTGTGCAAGTCTTATTTCAGTCGACGCCAGGTTGGGCGACTTGCGTGCCGGTGATGAGGATGAAACGATGATTAGGGCAACAAAACACCCAGTACACGACCGGAGAAAAACTCCAACGGGGCCGGGAATCGAACCCGGGCCCGCTGCATGGGATGCAAGCACGTAACCACCAGCTAAGCAAGCGGACACTGGGGTGGGAAATACCAAACAAGGAACCTGCTTTGTGTTTAAACGTCTTGTTGATGTTCATGAAAAAAAAAGACAGTGACTTTCTCTTGTGTATCTCTAATTTTTGTATTAGTGTCAATATATGGCGGCCGCGGTGGCCGAGCGGTTCTAGGCGCTTCAGTCCGGAACCACGAGGCTGCTACGGTCGCAGGTTCGAATCATGCCTCGGGCATGGATGTGTGTGATGTCCTTAGGTTGGTTAGGTTTAATTAGTTTTGAGTTCTAGGGGACTGATAAACCTCAGCTGTTAAGTCCCATAGTGCTCAAAGCCATTTGAACCATTTTGTCAATGTAGTAAGTACCCATAGCTGGTTGATCTTATAGTATTAAAAATAAGAAATTTCTGTAGTTCACTCTGATGTACGTTTCATGCCATAAATATTTAAGAAAGATACAGTATATCTAAATGTCATTTGGAAGACCTCATCCTTCGATCTTCAGTGTACATAACAACACGTGTGTATCATATTTTGGAGCCGTATCACATTTAAGAATTTCAGTCCAAAAATGATACATTGTTCTTATTCTTTTTAGTCTGCACTTTTAAGTTTAAAGAATTACATACAGTCTCATTTTACAACAGCTTATACTCTCTTAACATTAACAACTTATTTCTAATAGTTAATATTTTGTTTTGAAAAATAGACAAATTTCGTGATTTTGTATCATGTTGAAGTACCCCTACACTCCCAGGTTTGTGTGAAATAGCTTAATGAGTTTCTAAGCTATGCGTAACACACACAGTGGCCTCAACATCTAAACATACAGGTAGGTAGAGGTGTAAGTGCAGATACTGCAATCATTGCTATCTCAGTATTTTTTTTTTTTTTTTTTTTTTTTTTTTTTTTTTTTTTTTTTTTTTTTTTTTGCGTCCAAGTCTTCCCGCAAACACGTCAATATAATGTACTACCTGATATTTTCTGCGCGATGGTAACTGCACCATTAAGTGGACTACGCCTGTCAGTGCACATTAACCGTTTTGTGTCAAGTCCAGTGGAAAATAGGACATCAATGGTTTGCTCTTGCCACATACATTTGGCGGTACAACCCAACCTAAAAGCACACGACTTGTAGTGGCAGTAATTATTAGTCTGTAAATAACGCAAATGCTGATGTAATGTTGTTCAGTACACCGACCTCATCTGCACTTGCAACTCCCACACTGTATATCATCACTCTACATAGCGTGCATCACATTACGCCACAATACAAGAGGACCTCGCGTGCACGGGCTTAATCTGGAGGTGAGCGGACATTTCCCACGCCGGACATTTGCCACGACTTTACCTGCTGCGAAGGGTTGGGTCCTTGTCTCCCCCTCCCCCTCCTCCTCCTCCTCATCGCTGTCGCTGCCTTTCCGCTGGTTTACTTAACATAGGACCAGAATCTCTTTGGATTTTCTGCCATATTTCTAGAGAGACTTTCGTTGTGGAAACTATTAGATGCATCTCGCATTGAAATCCGCACCAAATTTCGAGCCTCAGAAAACTTCGCTAGTCTTGGAGATTTTGCGTTCGTCTAAATTATGCGAGCCTTTTCCTGTGCTCCTGCAGCAGCTTTCTGTCGTGTTTTGTGTACCATGGGGGATCAGTTCCGTCTCTTATTAATTTATTTGGTATGAATCTCTCGAGTGCTGTTGGTCTTCACTTACATAGTTTGGAAGGATTGGCGACTGTGTCTTAGAAAGACGTCAACCGAATTTTTAGCTGCTTTTATGAATAGAGGTATTTCGCGTTTAGTTTTGGTGAATTTCTTTGTTACGGAATTGAGCCACGCTCTACAGTGTGTTCACTAATCCCTGTATCCGACGTGATGCTCAGGATTATTTGTGGCTAAGAGGTCAAATGTGTTTTCGTAACGATTTACGATTTGAATGGCCTCGAACTAATTGTTCAAAATAATTTTTAAAAACGCATTTAGAACAATTACGGAAGTTGTTTTCTAGCTACAGTAGGGTCTGAAAATGTATTTTTGTCAACATACGGAAGGTAGATTGAAGTCAATGCCAACTATAATTGTATAAGTAGCGTACCTATTTGGGATGAGACTCAAGTTTTCTTTTAACTGTTCAGCAAGTGTTTCATCTGAGACAGGGGGTCGGTAAAAGGAGCCAGTTATTAATTTATTCCGGTTGTCGAATGTAACCTCTGTCCACACTAAGTCACAGGAACTCTATGCTTCAAAGTCGATTGTGAGCTTGCATTATTTTTCCTTTCGTTGTCCTTGATTCTGTTGTAGTGCAGATAATTACAATTACAGCTTTTCCCTCCAGAATCCAGGATGCTTCCTCTGTGACACTGTAAATACCAGAGCTAAACAACGTAGAACAACAACGTACGTTACAAGCATAGCATTCTGTCTTACTTCATTTCCTTATTTCTAACATTTTAAAATTGTACGTCGACTTTAGATGACATGTCAGTCACAGATGTTCTTATCTCTATTTAGCGAACGTATTTTCAGTCATGTTTTGAACACTGTCTCGCTACACTTTATTAACTGATGTTTCGCCGCAAGGGATATCGGATTTTAGAGAGTAAATTAATATGGAATATGTCTTTCTTCTTTTCAAACATTCACATTCCCATTTCTTCTTTCCTTATTGTCTTTTGGGCATGCAGTTGTAGTGATTAAAGTAGGCACAAATGCAGAGATCAAAAAGAAATGATTAGTGTACATTCACATTCTCTTTACATAGTTCCTTTCTTATTGCTCCCATGCCGATGGACTGTTTCTATCGCAACCAGTAAGCGTGAAAGGAAGCTACGCTACAGACAGAAGGATCTATATTTATAGTTGGCAGAACTAATTACATACTGACATAATCGTCGGTATTGCTTTCGTTTCCAGAAAGTTATAAAAATTTCGATTTCGGAAAAGAAGCTCTGTATTTGGCCAAGATGTCGAAGAAGAAGGTCCCTTACGTAAAGAAGGTCCCTTGCGTACTGGCTGTATCGAGCAAGATGTGGAGACGGCGGTTTGAAAGCGGACAGAAGTAGGACGAGGAAGGGCATCCCTTATCTGAGGGATCACTACTCAAGCTACCTGGCGAACGAGCAAGTGTGGCAAATGTGCGGCGTGGCAAATGTTCGGCATTCAATCTGCAGCTACAGACGGAAACAGCGGCGAGGAGCAGGAAGAACAAATGCGCTGCGGCTCTTATTTTTGTATTAGTGTCAATATATTAAGTACCCATAGCTGGTTGATTTTATAGTATTACAAATAAGAAACTGCTGTAGTTCACTCTGATGTACGTTTCATGCGATAAATATTTAAGAAAGATAAAGTATATCTAAATGTCACTTGCAAGACCTCATCCTTCGATCTTCAGTGTACATAACATCACGTGTTGGAGCCTTATCACATTTAAGAATTTCAGTCCAAAAAATTATATACTGTTCTTACTCTTTTTAGTCTGCATTTTTAAGTTTAAAGAATTACATACAGTCTCATTTTACAACAGCTTATACTCTCCAACATTAACGACTTCTTTCTAATAGTTACTCTTTTGTTTTGAAAAATAGACAAATTTCGTGATTTTTTATCATGTTGAAGAGCGCCTACCCTCACAGGTTTGGGTGAAGTAGCTTAATGAGTTTCTAAGCTATGCGTAACACACACACAGTGGCCTCAACACCTAAACATACAAGGTTTTAGAGGTGTAAGTGCAGATACTGCGATCATTGCTATCTTAGTATGTCCACTTCAGTGTGTTTTTTTGCTTCCAAGTCTTTGCGCAAAAACGTCAACATAATGTACTAACTGATATTTTCTGCGCGGTCGTAACTGCAACAGTAAGTGGACTACGCCTATCAGTACAGATTAACCGTTTTGCGTCAAGTCCAGTGGAAAATAGGACATCAATGGCTTTCTCTTGCCACATATGTTTGGAGGTACTACCCAACCTAAAAACACACAACTTGTAGTGGCACTAATTACTAGTCTGCAAATGACGCAAATGCAGATGTAATCTTGTTCAGTACACCACCCCCATCTGCACTTATAACTCCCAACACACTGTATATCATCACTCTACACAGCGTGCATCACGTCACAATACATGACGACCTCGCGTGCACGGGCTTAATCTGGAGCTTCAGGCGAAAACAGCGGCGAGAAGCAGGAAGAACACAGGCGCTCGGCGGCGCCACCTGCCTGGGGACACAGGCCGCCGGCCGCGGGTCATTTGTTTAGATTGGATGCTCGTCGGACGCCTGCGCACTGCGCTCTTCCCACTGACACCCAGAGGGCCGTCCTTTTATTTGGCCGCGCCTGGCCGATCGTATTTCAAAACGAAACACGGCTGCCGGAGCTGCAGATTAATATACCACCGCCAGCCGTGTCCGCGTCGGCGCCGCCACTAAAAATTACTCTCCACTCAATGCTGGAATTTATAGCGAAATACAGTTCTGCGTACGGATTTCGAGGCAGGCCACGGGCAAACGAGTCTGCTGCAACGCTTCATGTGCGATGTGTTCGACATAAAAATACACAGCGCGCGTACGCTATTTTGCTCTCCCGCTGGTGCGCGCAGAGTCTAAGTCCGTTATCAGCGCGTTACCTAACGAAGGTCACGCGTTTTCCATATAAGCGGGCAGTGTACGCCAGCGGAATCATTCCGCTGTGAGCTCCATCTGCAACAACATTGAAGCACTATGCCTCGTCGACGTGTCTATCGTCATCGCCGCCACCGCATGCCAGTTTACAAACACATAATTAGCTTGGAAAATAAACTTGGAGCAAGTGGCACTGCACAATCTATTATTCTTAATGGACCTATTTTTTTCGTGGATGTCGAGTTAATTTTTCACTCGATGTGGCGACTGGAGCAGCTGGCAGTGGGTGGTTTACACTCGCAATTGTCTGCTGTGAGAACGCATCGCTACCTGGACTAGAATCTTTTGCCGACCGAGATGTCATCGCCTACAAGACATGGCACTGTGGAATCGACCCGAAGACTCAAAGTAGACCTAGTTTTGTTTATAGTAATATGCCTTTCACTCTTTACACCCGTTCTTGTAGGAACGTTTCTAACGATGAGAAAATACATGTATGGATCAAAGGACTTGGCGTACTTGCTGAAAATGTTACTCTAACTGGGGATATTACTTTGTATTACAATGAGGTCGTGTAATAGGGCTACGAAAAGCTGGATTTTCCTTCTATGATATTGCAGAAAGGCTTGGGAGAAATGTAGCCAATGTACAAGACTTCTGACAGCAGTAGTCATGAAAATGTACGGCTGAAGAAGACCAGGCTCCAGACTCCAGACTATAGAGATGGAAGACCATCGTGTTCGGCGTAGAGCTCTGGCGCGTAGTAATTCACCTGCAGCAGTAAAATGGCTCTGAGCACTATGGGACTCAACTGCTGAGGTCATTAGTCCCCTAGAACTTAGAACTACTTAAACCTAACTAACCTAAGGACATCACAAACATCCATGCCCGAGGCAGGATTCGAACCTGCGACCGTAGCGGTCTTGCGGTTCCAGACTGCAGCGCCTTTAACCGCACGGCCACTTCGGCCGGCTGCAGCAGTAATCTGAGCAGCAGTTGGCACCGCAGTGACACAAAGAACTGTTACAAATTTGTTACTTGAAGGACTGTTCCGAGCCAGACGCCCTGTAGCGTGTCTTCCACTGACCCTAAACCACCGCCATCTGGAACTTAAGTGGTGTCACGGAAGAGCTCATCGGAGGGCAGGGTGGAGGTCTGTTATGTTTTCTGATGAAGGCTGCTTCTACCTCAGTGCCAGAGATGGCCCTGTGTTGGTCAAAAGGAGCCCAGCTGACGGCCTGCAACCAACCTGTCTGCGTTATGGACACATTGGACCTACACCTGGAGTCATGGACTGGGGCGCGATTTCGTATGACAGCAGGATGACTCCCATCCCACGCAGCCTAGCTACAAATTTGTGCGTCAATCTGGTAATTCGCCCTGTTCTGCTGTCATTCATGAACAGTATCCCTGGGAGTGTTTTCTTACAGGAGAACGCTCACCCACATACCAACGTTGTAACCCAACATGCTTTACAGCGTGTTGACATGTTGCGTTGGCCTGCTCGATCACCGAATCTCTCTCCATTCAGCAAATACGCGACATCACTGGAGGACAACTCTAGCGTCATCCCCGGACAGCATTAAACATCCCTGTATTTACTGACCAAGTGCAACAGCTATGGAACTTCATTCCACAAATTGTTGTCCGACGCCTGTACAACACAATGCTTGCTCATCTGCATGTTTGAATTCAAAATTATGGCGGTTACACCTCTTATTAATGTACCAGCATTTCACATTTGCAATGGTTTATTTCGTTCCTACAGCATTTCCCATTTGCACTTGCTTATTTCGTGCCTACATTAACCTATAATTTTGCAACGTTATTCACCTGAAGATGTTGCCCGGACGATGTATTACCGAAATTTCATTACTCTGCATTAATTATTTTTTGGTACTGAAATTTTTTCCGTTAGTCTATTTACGCAATCCTACGGTACTGTATAGCACAACTGACAGTTACATGTATCTGACTGCGTTAAAAATAAGAAACCAGCCAAATCCGAGTATATGGCCACAACTTTTGCGTGCGCCGTGCGGAGTGGCCGCGCGGTTTGGGGCGCCATGTCAAGGATTGCGCGCCCCCTCCCGCCGGAGGTTAGAGTCCTCTCTCGGGCATAGTTTTGTGTGTTGTTCTTAGCATCAGTTAGTTTAAGTAGTGTGTAAGTCTAGGGGCTGGTGACCTCAGCAGTTTAGTCCCTTAGTAATTCATACACATTTTGCGTGCATTGACTTAGAAACAAATTTTTTACACCGCCAAGGGACCGAAGACCTTGCAGTTTCACCTAAGTATCAACTCGACACCTCAACCAGTTTACGGGCAAAAGGGGTCTTAACGGGCGGGTAGACCTACAACAAAGGGATCCTGTAAGGGCTCCGTTTTTAGAGAGAGATGTACGGAACCTTAATAAACGCGTATAGACAAAGTGCCCACTGGCTCCAGTCTCGGGCTCTTCGGCCGAATGGTTCAAATGGCTCTAAGCACTATGGGACATAACATCTGAGGTCATCAGTCCCCTAGATTTAGAACTACTTAAACCTACCTGACGTAAGGACATCACACACATCCATGCCCGAAGCAGGATTCGAACCTGCGACCGTAGCAGCAGCGCGGTTCCGGACTGAAGCGCCTAGAACCCCTCGGCCACAGCGGAAGGCGCTTCGGCCGACATTTGTTTGATGATTTTCCGTCATACGAGTGGCTGGCATTGTCAGTCCTGCACCCTCCATTGGTGGTGATGAATTGAAGTCGAACTCGTAGCCGTAGATTTTATCACCCTATCGCGCCAATGTCCAAGGGCTTTTCCGCAGTCTTTACCTTAGTGGTACAAGAAGATGAAAGTGCGTGTCAGGTAGGCAGGAGACCAAAAGGTGAAACGTCTCTGTTGGATTCGTTTCGTACTGTGTAACTTTTATTTCGTGCTGTCACGCTCAATTATTTCTAATTTAGTTTTGTTCTTCGTGTTTGTCCGCACTCAGTGGTACACAAATATATTAAAGTATCAGTTTTTCCAGTAAGCCCTTTTCTCTTTATCATCCGTATGAATGAGTGAGCATGTATGTAGAATTTGTCTTATATATGGTACCAGTACAGCATCTGGCTGTCTGCTTGGTAGCAACAGCGAAGCCAACGCAGCTTTCTCAGTCAAGGCAGAGAGATTTGTACCGTTTCGGTAGTCATTCGACAGCAGTTATGGTGGTGGCTCCTCTTGTCTTTTGCGGCTACCTGGGGGAAGTTCGTTGCAGGGGAGCGTGTCCTCGCCACTCGGGACTGGACTTTTGGTGAGTGAAGACGGTACTCTTAAGAGCAACTTGGCACTGGTGAGTGTGTTAATGTGTAATGACGTGTAACAATTTCAACTGACGTACATTTTTCATCTGCTAGTTCATTTTCTACTTCGGTAGTCGAATTCTTGTATATTTCAGAGTGTAGTCACGAGTTTATTTTTCTCCATGTAGTAAGGTTTTGCGGTACTTGCTTTGTGTGAGCAGAACACTTGATGTAGGAAGTTAGTTACTCCAGCACAGGTTTAAAATTCAGTCATCTGACCTCTCTTAACTGGAATGTATGTGTGAACTTTTACTGTGTGTATGTGTTTTATTTCTTCTACTTTTCACTTTGTTTCAATTTTAAGATTGTGTAGCTTTCTTCACACCACGTGATTTTTTCAGGGTGTGTGATTTCAGTACCATATTGACTAAGTTTTATTCTTAATTCCGCGTGATATTTTATTGCTATGTGTGTCTATACGGTTTACACTTGTGTTCTTGACGTGTTCACGAGTCTTACTACTTTTGCATTGTTCACGAATATTCACGGCATTTGCAGCTGTTTCATGCCAGCGTAGCTTGGTTTCAGGTGCAAGGTGATACAGATATATTTATTTGTCAGAAAGTGCTCCATAGTATTCTTATTCACAATAACTCAGTCATAGCGATAGGGATGAACCTGTGAGCCTCTGACTTGCTGAGACGGGCAAAATTCTTTTAACTCTTCTGTGTGAATAGTGTATGTCTGCATGAATTTTTCCCAGCGCGCGTAAAATTTCCTTTTCATTTGTGACTGCAATGTACCTCAGCACTCAATATAATAATAATACAAGTGAGTTAATTCATTAAATAACAGGCAACGACAGATGACAGTTCAGAATTACTTTGCGAATTTTTAATGTGATGTTTTATTTTAATAAACTATTTTAAACTGTCATGACTGTTTCTCAGGCAAACCCCTTCCCTATTGTGAGACTATTTTTAATATATTCTACCTAGTGCTCCTGAAGCGCAAAAGGCAGGCCTTATATTTGTAGATTTTTGTCTGATTATCTTATTCTTTTTGTTGAGGTTTAAGGTAGTGTAACATGTTTACTCTTCGCAAGTTCTTTGTATTATTTGGAGAGAAATGGTATTTAATTATGCATATTTGTGTGGAATTCGTAATATGTTTAAATAATGAGATTTTTAAACTATGTTTGCTGGCAGCTATGTAATAACTGGTTCATACATAGGGACTTTGTAGTGTACAACGAGAAACCCAAAGTAGTTTCCCTCTGCAACGGAAGCGAGTTAGCTGAGCGCCAAGTGAGAGAGCTCAGTAGTTAGTCGGTAGCAAGTAACTGCAGGTGCCGAGTAAGACTTACAGTATTCCAACTGGAATGGAATGACCTCGGATTTAATACGCTGAGGTAAAATGGTGCCCTCGATTTGGGAAAAGCTCTAAAAATGATATTAACAACGCCAAGAAGAGGTAAAGAGAGCTAATTATTGCCAATGGAAAGACCACCTAGCCGCCACATGCTCGCCACCACGATTGCGCAACCACTTCGTTACACATACGAAAGGTCAGAACTGTATTACTGTATGAACCAGTAATGTTGTGATTGGTTCTGTGGAAATATAATCCTAATGTTCAAAATGTGTTTGAACAATGTGTCCATCCTATGCACTTATCCAAGTAAGATCATATCCTTTAAGTGATGAAATCCGAGTGTGTCCTTTACATAAAAAGTATCAACAGTTTTACAGTGCATTTTAATTGATGTGTGGCAAAATTATGCCAGACCTCTTTATGTGCAGGGTAAAATTTACTTGTTTTTCATACACATAAAAGAGACTATTTATGTTTGAGTATTTTGAAATTTAACTAGAAAATGAACTTGAATATCAGATTAGGAAAGAGTATTACTTGGAAAACAAAGGTGTTCTAATGTTTGTTGCGTTAAAGTTGTTTTCAAAACTACTCGCTTCACAAGTGGTGTCATAAAACACTTTGTCTTGAGGTTGTTTGAAATAAAAGTTTACTGAAGATTATCTCTGACCTTGTAGAGGTTTTGTCAGGGTAAAAAGTGTTAAAATAGTACAAAATTAATGGTCTTAAATGAAAGAGCAATCCAATCCTACCTTAATGCTACATAATTTTGAAAGTGTGTATAGTTTTGTTGTCACAATGAAAGGGATAGTTTGTGGGACCACATTTCTTTTCCATCATAATAAAAAGGATAAATCACATTAGTACGTTTCTGGCTAATGAATCTTGAAGAGATTACTGAGAAGCAAAAGTAGAAGGTTTGTATGCTTTGTCTCCTTATTACTTTTGTGTAGTAAATGTGTGTATTAATTGTACGTTACTATTATCATGTGCTATCTAGTCTTGTGTGGGTTGAGAAGAACAAGTTTAGACTATATTAGTTAAAGGTAAAAGTAATGATTCAATTGAAGAAGAGAAAGGGTTCATTTGCAAATCTTGTGACTGCTTTACTGCTGAAGTGACAACTGCTTTTATTCACTGTGTAATTTGTCCATTTGGGTGTGTTCTTGCACCTCACAGAACAGTATTTAATGAAAGTTGGTTTTGAATTGGTAAAAATGGGTTATTTATAAATAATGTTTTTACATTATTATGCCTAATTAGGCTGGAGACCGTATAACTACTTCATTTAACAGTAATCAGTTTCCGTAACTTCTTGCAAAGTTATTTCTTTCTGCTGTCTACCTACAGCTGTTAGTACGAAATTAAGGTTAGATAGCAATCCTTCCGTTAGATTAACTCGGTCACACTTATGAACTCCTCTCAGAGGGTAACATCTACTGCAAGTTTGCGCCATTTTTGGCAAATTTATAAGTGGCTGCCTTGTGACAGAAATAAACCTTATCGTCACTAGGTTAAAGAGCATGCCGGTATAACTAGCGGGGCAGTAGTGTTATAAGCAGTGAAAGACCGTTGCAGGCAGGAAGGGAAGAACTGCAGCGATAATGCCCTGGGACATTGGCGGGGCAGTTATGTTCTCGTGTACTTTGCGGCAGCGAGCTCCACTCCGGTCCACCACAAGCAATGGAGGATGAAGCTTTGAGAATGGCAGGAAGTTGCGCTGCGGAAGTGTCAGAAGAATCGTCAAACGTCGGCTAAAGAAACCGAGACAGAAACCAACAGGCAATTTGTCAACAAGTGGCCACGAAAACCTCAACAATTTCGCAAATGTCTACACGTTCACGACAGGTCACAATTCTGGGTAAGTTATCAACAAACATCTAACGCATTAAAAACAAACCAGATCTCTGTGTAGTTACACTACTGGCCATTGAAATTGCTAAACCAAGAAGAAATGCAGATCATAAACGGGTATTCATTGGACAAATATATTATACTAGAACTGATATGTGATAACATTTTCAGGCCATTTGGGTGCGTAGATCCTGAGAAATCAGTACCCAGAACAACCACCTCTGGCCGTAATAACGGCCTTGATACGCCTAGGCATTGAGTCAAACACAGCTTGGATGGCGTGTACAGGTACAGCTGCCCATGCAGATTCAACACGATACCACAGTTCATCAAGAGTAGTGACTGGCGTATTGTGACGAGCCAGTTGCTCGGCCACCATTGACCAGACGTTTTCAATTGGTGAGAGATCTGGAGAATGTTCTGGCCAGGGCAACAGTCGAACATTTTCTGTATCCAGAAAGACCCGTACAGGAACTGCAATATGCGGTCGTGCATTATCTTGCTGAAATGTAGGGTTTTGCAGGGATCGAATGAAGGGTAGAGCCACGGGTCGTAACACATCTGAAATGTAACGTCCACTGTTCAAAGAGCCTTCAAAGCAAACAAGAGGTGACCTAGACGTGTAACCAATGGCACCCCATACAACAACGCCGGGTGATACGCCAGTATGGCGACGACGAATACACGCTTCCAATGTGCGTTCACCGCGATGTCGCCAAACACGGATGCAACCATCATAATGCTGTAACAGAACCTGGACTCACCCGAAAAAATGACGTTTTGCCAATTGTGCACCCAGGTTCGTAGTTGAGTACACCATCGCAGGCGCTCCTGTCTGTGATGCAGCGTCAAGGGTAACCGCAGACATGGTCTCCGAGCTGATAGTCCATGCTGCTGCAAACGTCGTCGAACTGTTCGTGAAGATGGTTGTTGTCTTGCAAACGTCCCCATCTGTTACTCAGGGATCGAGATGTGGCTGCACGATCCGTTACAGCCATGCGAATAAGATGCCTGTCATCTGGACTGCTAGTGATACGAGGCCGTTGGGCTCCAGCACGGCGTTCCGTATTACCCTCCTGAACCCACCGATTCCATACTCTGCTAACAGTCATTGGATCTCGATCAACGCGAGCAGCAATGTCGCGATACGATAAACTGTAATCGCGATAGGCTACAATCCGACCTTACCGAAGTCGGAAACGTGATGGTACGCATTTCTCCTCGTTATACGAGGCATTACAACAACGTTTCAGCAGGCAACGCCGGTCAATTGCTGTTTGTGCATGAGAAATCGGTTGGAAACTTTCCTCATGTCAGCACGTTCTAGGTGTCGCAACCGGCGCCAACCTTGTGTGAATGCTCTGAAAAGCTAATCATTTGCGTATCACAGCATCTTCTTCCTGTCGGCTGAATATCGCGTCTGTAGCACATCATCTTCGTGGTGTACCAATTTTAATGGCCAGTAGTGTATATTTTAGCAATGGACGGACTGCAGGTATTCGGTAAGTGTTGTGAACTAAATAATATGAGAGGTTAATAAAAGTGCTACAAAAATGTAAAGAATTTGGAATTGGTATGCATCACGTCTTTATGGTCTTCATATCAGCTTACGACAGTATTGGCGGAAGGGAGCTGTATACAGGGTTGGCAGAAACAGTCCGAAAAGCTTGAAAGGGTGTTTTCGGGGAAGGTGTGCTGAAAAATGTGTATTAAGAAAAAAAATTCGGAACGGTGCGCCGTTTCCGACTTAATCAGCATAGAAGTTAGCCAATTAGGCCGTTGCAGGCGGAAATTCAAGCGGCCCGCCAGAGACGGTGTTGGCACACGTATTCGCTTGGTTTCCTAAAACCGAACACGAGAGCGGCGCAAAAATTGGATAATAGGACGGTAGTAAGGACTGAACCGGAGCCAAAGGCTCAGTAGTCTCGTGCGCTATGAGAACAACTCACAGTAACTGTATCTGGAAGGCCATTTGAATTTTCGCGTGTAACGGCCTCATTGGCTAACTTCAGTGCTAATTAACTCGGAAACAGTGTGACGTATCGAATTTTTTTCTTAAAAATTATTTCTCCGCGCAACCTCCACTGGAACACCCTTACGAGCTTTCCAAAGTGTTTCTGACCGCCCTATATAGCAGTCAACAACGAGGAAAGTTTGGAGAATAAGAACATTTGAGGGAGACTAAGGCTTGAGTAGGGCTATGTTATGCACCCGTACAATAGATTTTTTTTTAAAAAAAAGGAATAATAAAGAAAAACTGAAAACTATTCCAATGAAATTTTACGGAAAAATGTCTCAGCGAATAGAGAAATGCTTCTGGAAATCTAAAGTTAGATTTGGTTTTCATGTTATCAACACTCTGAAACTCGGTGTAAAACATAATTTGAGTAATAATTCCGATAAATTTGATGCTTCTGGGGTTTGCAAGATCGTCTGTAGCAGTTGTGACAAATTTTATATCGGCCAAACCGGCAGTTCTTTTAAAGTAAGATTCAAGGAACATTTGCAAGCACACAACAAAACTGCATTTGGAATGCATTTAGCTGAAACTATTGGGAATAACGAGAACTGTATGCGTATTCTGCAAAAGCGAGAAAAAGGTCGTGCTCTCGATTTGTTGGAAGAGTTAAAGATTTACAAGGCATGAGCCTGCAAAGGTACTCAATGGACAAAGCTATTTTGCACCCAACGCCTACTTTGCTTTGTTTGATAAGAAACAACAATAAATACTTAATGCCTCCCTTATTTATATCTAGCCTTGTTGCTGATTTATGTCGAGAACAGTATGCATTTGCCTTACTTCCGTACATTCGTCGCTCTAATCCTGTAACTGATTGTATCCTACCTATTCATGTATTGTATTGTCAGACTATATAATCTTATTTATTGACTGTTAGTATGTTTTCTAAGCCTTTTCTGTGGGAGACATATCTCGATGTACGAAAAGCCCTCTATCGGTTAAGTTTTTTCGATCGCTGCGCGCCTACGAAACGTCCTGGCGGCCGAGCCAACAGAAGGCACTGATCACTGATCTGTCTTTTGTTCCATATAGTTATTTTGTTATATAGACATTTTATCTTTCATAGGTAATTTGTAGGTTGCTATAGGCAGTGTATTACGTATATTTTATTTTGACCGTCAATGCACCACTTAAGTGTCAGACCTATTATCTTTAAATATTTCCTTAAAATAATTTTATGTGTTTAACTGCATTCGTTTTTTATTTTATCACAGTTGGTGTCTATAATAGTTATCAACATTTAAAAGTCTGCTACATGTATTTTACCAACTGTATTTTCATCGTAGTATGGTTCTTACGTAAATGCAGAATACATCTAAGCCCACAGTAGCGATATCTATTAAGCATAGAGGCAAACATATCTCTGGTAGCTACTACACTTCAGTATGTTTTGTACAGTAACGCCAGTTGCAAATTGACTGTGTAGACGATGTGGCCTATTTCTCACCATATTCTACGTGACGATGATTTGCTGAGTGTTTTTATATGTTTTGACGATGCCATTACGGCTTTATAACATTAGGAGATGGCGTAGAATAGGCACGCTTTACCTTATTTTATCTGTACATTCCCAGTTTGTATGAGTTTATATCGTGATATGAAATACTGTATTGTTTTGATAGATAGAAAAAAGAAACTGGAAATTTGTGGTAAGGTCTTATGACACAAAACTGCTGAGGTCGTCGGCCCCTAAGCTTACACACTATTTAATCTAACTTAAACTAACTTACGTGAAGGACGACACACACACACACACACACACACACACACACACACACACACACACACACACACACACACGCCCGAGGGAGGACTCGAACTACCTGCTGGGGGAGCCGCGCGTACCGTGACAAGACGCCCTAGATAGCGCGGCTACCCCGAGCAGCTTGATAGATAGACTGCCCACAAGTTGTACATTTTTTATATTGTAGATCTGAAGATGGTCATTACTGACTGAAACCGGTCATTGTCGAATGACTTTTTATTGTGATCAAAGACTGGAATAAAAAACATCTGTCAGGTGGATAAAGACTGCAATGTTCATGCAGGTATGAACAAGCTTGCACAAACAGTATACACTAATATGATATTACACACTACTTTATACGAGGGTTGGAACTTAAATAGTGGCACCTATTTATTCACAACCGATACAAAAGAGTTAGATGTTTCCAACTGTTACTGTCCTTCAAAGTAGTCACCAGCGTTGTGTAGAACCCGTTACCAGAGCCTGTTCTGTTGATGGTGCGAATGGAGCGGTCTAAAGTTGTGATTCTCGTGTACGACTGCGATGGTGTTATCCTAACGCAATACGTTCCTCCACGGCAAACCTTCAATGCACAGTATTACTGTTCGTTTCTGCAGCATCACCTGCGACCAGCTTTGCGAAAGAAGCGGCGATACTTTCTGCGCAACCCACCCTTCATTTTGCACGACAATGGTTCAAATGGCTTAGAACACGAACATCTGAGGTCATCCGTCCCCTAGACTTAGAACTACTTAAACCTAACTAACCTAAGGACATCACACATATCCATGCGCGAGGCAGGATTCGAATCTGCGACCGTAGCAGTCGCGCGGTTCCGGATTAAAGCGCCTAGAACCGTTCGGCCACCGTGGCCGGCCTGCACGACAATGCGCGGGCGCATACAGCGCAAGCTGTGGCTGCTCTGTTCGATCGATGGGACTGGGAAGTACTGTACCATCCACCATACTCACCGGACCCAAGTCCTTGTTACTTTGATTTGATTCCGAAGATAAAGGAAGCACTTCGTGGCATTCGCTTCAGAACTGTTCTAGAGATTCGACAGGCAGTAGACCGCTCCATTCGCACCATCAACAAAACAGACTCTACTAACGGTATACTAAGCCTGCCGCATAGCTGGCAACGGGTTCTACACAACGCTAATGATTACTCTGAAGGACAGCAACAGGTGCAAACATGTAACTCTTTTGTATCGGTAGCGAATAAATAGGTGCCACTATTGAAATTCCAACCCTCGTATGTAGGGCAACCACAGCCGAAATATTCCATGAACTGCATAAACAAGACCGCTGCGACCGTCATAGTTCTTTATTGGAGAACACAACCGGTTTCGCAAATTAAATTTGAATGTTCAGGTACTTAAAGTCAAAAGATTAAAGGTTCAATTTAAACCGGAAGAAGCCATTCCCAACATTTATATACGGCTATTTAAAACTTCTGACTCAGGAATGTGCGAGCGATTACAATAAAATGCATTGGGGGCTAATGCCCTTCCCAATCTCCACTGTAGACAACCTGGGGAGGTTCAAATGCCTCTGAGCACTATGGGCCTTGACTTCTGAGGCCATCAGTCCCCTAGAACTTTGAACTACTTGAACCTAACTAACCTAAGGACGTCACACACATCCATGCCCGAGGCAGGATTCGAACCTGCGACCGTAGCGGTCGCGCGGTTCTAGACTGTAGCGCCTAGAAGCCCTCGGCCACTTCGGCCGGCCGCCTGGGGAGGAAGCGTTGGTGTTGTCTACAATCGAGGTTGGGGATTACCTTAACTGCCAATACATTTTACTGTAGACGCTCGCACATTCGTGATTTAGAAGTTTTAAATAGCTGTATATAAATGTTGGGAATGGCTTCATTCGGTTTAAATAGAACCTTTAATCTTTTCACTTGAAGTACCTGAAGATTCAATTTTAATTTTAATTTGCGTACCTGGTTGTGTTCTCCAGTAAAGAGTTCTAATACGATATTGCAGTACCTGTGCTATTCTGAATTACGGAGCAAAGTCCCTTCGGACACGAATGCATGTCCGAATGAACGGGCACTGTGGTGACTGCAGCCGTTATAAAATACAGGCAACATCGTATTTGTCCGCCGACACTGAGCAAGCGACTTTCAAGCAAAATGTCTCGCCTGTATGGAATATACATAGTGGATGTAGGAGTACGGATTGTAGATGCACGGTTGGCGACATATGGAAGTTTGAGTCTGGCCGTGAGTCGTCCACGTATAGCCAAATGGTAAGGCGACCGCTCGCCATAAACGGGAAATACATGTTCGACTCCCAGTCCAGGACAAATTTTCACTGCCGTCATTCCCTTATAAAGGTGATAATTGTCGATATTCGCAGTTGGGAATAATTTAAAATAGAGAGTAATGTGGAGAACTGCGTCAAACTTTTCTTCAGATAGCAATAACAACAACAGCAACAACAGCTTTCGATACCGTGAAAACACCCAGGGGAGAGCAATGGATTTTCGACCATTTTTAAATCTACAGTTTAGATATAAACCAAAAGTGAGTGTAATTTTAAACGTTTTTTGTTCCTTAACTTTTTGTGCAACTTTTTGTCGTAATGTAGGGCACTTGGAGGAAGAAAACGCCGCGCAGGGGAGCGATACAAAACACAGCAGCAATCTGAGACGGGGCGCCCATGATGGATTAATCTGTTAATGGAAGGAAGAGGAACAGACGCAAGGAGTGTGGAGCGACGCGTCGCATTCCTTGCAGACAGTGCTAGGCGCGCGCAGCCGAACGCGTGACGGATGAGTCTGTCAGAGAGGCGTCAGAAGCAGCAGCAGAAGCAGTGACACACACACACACACACACACACACACACACAGTGTGCAGAGCAGTGCAGCAAGGTGCGGGCGCACGCGGGGTCGTTAGCTGATGAAGCGCCCCCCGTGACGCGTTGTGTTGTGTTTGCCCCCCGGCCCGGCTCGGCGCGTCGCGTCGCGAGGCTGTTTCCGGTTGTTGGCGACCCGTTGTTCTCCTGATGGGGTCGTGCCGAGAGGGCGCCAGTTTTACGTGCGCCGGGCCTGCCGGGGGCGGCAGCACAATGGATCAGGCGAGGGGAAGGCGGGAGCCCCCCCCCCTCCCTCACACTCTCTCTCTCTCTCTCTCTCTCTCTCTCTCTCTCTCTTCCCCCCCCTCCCCCTGTCTCTCCTCCAAACGCCATGGGGGGGGCAACGCCCACATCTCCCTCCTACGCCAGAATGCCAGAGGTCTTAAGCAAAGCAACGCCGGCTTCCACTCGCACACTTTTTACTGTTCGGGCGCCCGTCCGCTCTGCAATAGCTTGGAATTTATCGGTGTAACGGCACCATTACTCCAGGAAATAAAGCAGTGCTAAAGCCGTCGGTACGCGGACCAGGCTTCCGATTAGGAGTATCGATAAATGTACACTACTGGCCATTAAAATTGCTACACCTTTCAGAGCATTCACACACGGTTGGCGACACCTACAACTTGCTCACATGAGGAAAATTTCCAACCGATTTCTCATACACAAACATCAAAATGGCTCTGAGCACTATGGGACTCAACTGCTGAGGTCATTAGTCCCCTAGAACGTAGAACTAGTTAAACCTAACTAACCTAAGGCCATAACAAACATCCACGCCCTAGGCAGGATTCGACCCTGCGACCGTAGCGGTCTTGCGATTCCAGACTGCAGCGCCTCTAAACGCACAAACATCAGTTGACCGGCGTTGCCCGGTGAAACGTTGTTGTGATGCGTCGCGTAAAGAGGAGAAATGCGTACCATCACGTTTCCGACTTTGGTATAGGTCAGATTGTACCCCATCGCGATTGCGGTTTATCGTATTGCGACATTGCTGCTCGCGTTGGTCGAAATCCAATGACTGTTAGCAGAATATGGAATCGGTGGGTTCAGGAGGGTAATACGGAACGCCGTGCTGGAGTCCAACGGCCTCGTATCACTAGCAGTCCAGATGACAGGCATCTTATCCGCATGGCTGTAACGGATCGTGCAGCCACGTCTCGATACCTGAGTCAACAGATGGGGACGTTTGCAAGACAACAACTATCTGCACGAACAGTTCAACGACGTTTGCAGCAGCATGGACTATCAGCTCGGAGACCATGGCTGCGGTTACCCTTGATGCTGCATCACAGACAGAAGCGCCTGCGATGGTGTACTCAACGACGAACCTGGGTGCACGATTGGCAAAACGTCATTTTTTCGGATGAATCCAGGTTCTGTTTACCGCATCAAGATGGTCGCATCCGTGTTTGGCGTCACCGCGGTGAACGCACGTTGGCAGCGTGTATTCGTCATCACCATACTGGCGTATCACCTGGCGTGATGCTATGGGGTGCCATTGGTTACACGTCTAGGTCACCTCTTGTTCGCATTGACAGGACTTTGAACAGTGGACGTTACATTTCAGATGTTTTATGACCCGTGGCTCTACCCTTCATTCGATCCCTGCGAAACCTTACTTTTCAGCAGGATAATGCACGACCGCATGTTACAGTTCCAGTATGGGCCTTTCTGGATACAGAAAATGTTCGACTGCTGTCCTGGCCAGCCCATTCTCCAGATCTCTCACCAACTGAAAAGTTTGGTCAATGGTGGCCGAGCAACTGGCTCGTCACAATACGCCAGTCACTACTCTTGATGAACTGTGGTATCGTGTTGAAGCTGCATGGGCAGCTGTACCTGTACACGCCATCCAAGCCCTGTTTGACTCAATGCCCAGGCGTATCAAGGCCGTTATTACGGCCAGAGGTGATTGTTCTGGGTACTGATTTCTTAGGATTTATGCACCCAAATTGCGTGAAAATGTAATCACATGTCAGTTCTAGTATAATATATTTGTCCCATGAATACCTGTTTGTCATCTGCATTTCTTCTTGGTGTAGCAATTTTAATGGCCAGTAGTGTATACATCGATTTTTCTTACAAAAAATATCGATATATAACGGTTATAGTTATTAATCGATATCGACAGGGCCATATTGAGTGCAGATATTTTTATTTTATGTTATATTTTTTTCGCAGTTTTTGAAATTGTAGAAGAAGAGAATTTTACCTTCACTGCACGAAGGAGTCTTACTACTTTTTGACCTTTCATCACATCCAGTCGTTCTCCTCGACTGTGTCAAGCAAGTATATGTGGCACAAAAGGATAAGTCCGATTTCGCTTGTCGGTGGTACAGTGACTGTATTAATAGGATTTCCGATGTCGAGAAACAACACACCACTTACGTTAGGAAACAATTTTTAACGCAAGTAGTGTGCGATTTCTTCACATCGCAAATTTCAGGAACAGTTGCTGAAAATGATGAACAAAAATCTAAATTACGAGATTGGTCTTAGTGGTGGGTGGAGAGGTGTAAGGGCAAACGCTGACGTAATCGGCGCTACCACCGGAGACAACAACGGTTAACTTCACCACTCAGTTTTGACACTAGACTGCTAGTTCGCTGGCGTTTGCAGAAATGAAGAAAAAAAAAGCCAGGGACGTCGACATGAAGTGTTCCAGACAAGTCCGATGTGTGACCAAACCGAAACATGTTTCACATACATGAAGTTACCTTGTTAGCGAAGTGGTTATCGCGAAGCATGAATGTGCATTTCCTTTTCAATTCTTCCACTAGCAGGGATAAGCAGGCTGCTAGCTAGTCAAAATATCTAATAATAAATCAATACTTAAAGATACAGCTCTAGAACTGGAAGCATATTTACAATGTGCAGCCAATGATTCTTCGGCCGGCACGTCGGTATTTCCACCGTCGACATATTGATACATCTATAATTTACTTCGATATGTCCGTGCCGATAATGATATTTTTTAAATATCGATATATCGGATTTTCGAAATTTGAAAAATATAAAAGGCCCTACTTTCTGACATCAACTTTGACCGTGTCGAGTTAACAGTGATGGGGAACGCTCGGAAACGGTGTTACTTGTGCATACAGTACGTGTTCTCAACGTGGTACACCCGATTGCAGCATGCTATAGCGAAAGTTGCCGGCTGTAACTCTCACATATATCACACTGTTTACTAAACGAACGGGCGTAAAATTCCTACGTAACCTCTATTAAATCGCACGTTTGCATCCTTTTCTACATGCTAGTCACGCTCTCCTGTCCGTAGCATCCATAAATAAAAACTTCAATACCCCCAACACGTTATGAGGCAAAAAGCGAAGTACCATGTCCAGTCAATAAGGACATCGCCTTATGAAAGTTCGATTACAAATAGTGTGATACAAATTTACAACAGTTCTCGCTATAAGATAAAAATTATTTCATCATTCTGACATTTTAGTAAAATCCTAAGATCAGTCTTACTTCATCACTGTTCGTATTAAGCTGCTGAATCTTTACAATAGGTGAAATACAAAACTTAAAACAAGAAAGTTCAAAATATGTTATTGCATGTTGTGCAAACTGTTTCGTAGTTAAGCCAATCGTACAGACTCGCTCCTCAGAAAGAGTGCACTTATATTTACGTAACATCGAACATTATACAACGTTCTTTTATTAAACTAATAAGAAAGTTGTCAGAACATATTCGAAAAAGCGAAGCTTAATAAAAAAAATTTTGCATCCAGTGAGACACGACCTAGCAACATACAACCTGATACATCACAATTCTGCGATTCAACTCGTTGCGCTATGCCGACTATGAATGTTATACAACCATATTTTTCATCATATAGTCTCCTGAAAGCATTAATCGTAGTTATGTTACTAACTTATGTTTAATTATAACAAACTGTACCAAAAACATTGTAATTCTTATGGCTCCTATAGGTGTGTCGCTTCCTTGAAACGGCGTACTTCCATGATACGGAAGTTACAATAATTCTTAAACTACCAAAATGACTTTTCGCGTCATTTAATTACAATTCATAGAATTAACAACGTGTTTCCGAGGGATCCTCAAGTTACCGGTGCTTACATACGGCATATATACATACGAGCTTCAACTGAAAGCCAGTATGGCGTCTCGTGACTCTGTACTGAAGAGAGATGGCGTGCACGGGACGTAGGTGACGTTCTTCCATCTCATTGGTCAACGTTCAAACAAACGTTCCGAATATCTGTCATGTTAGGTATTGGCCCGCACGTTCGGAAAGACTCCTCAACGCACTTTATCCACGGTATAATGTCATAAATTCGTGACGCTCAACGTTCGAATGCACAGCTCAGGGTGCAGATACAAGAGCAGAGGGTATCATGACCCCCATAAAAAACGTAAAAGCCACTGTACTAACCACTGGTATAAACAAATCATTATGATTATACCTGACGGGGCAAAATAAAACTGGCCCAGAAAATATTTCGTGCACCTTAAATTAGCAACCCAGCTTACATCTGGGACAGATGAAGTGAAGGTTACCTATCTTAAAGTGCACGAAATATTTGCAGGGCCGGTTTCAGTTTGTACACTCTGTATTACAATATTATGAGTATTATTTTTACTGTTATTGTTACTAAAATCCTATTCACCTTTCTGACAAACTTTATCGGGCGATGGTGAGGCCACAACCCAAGAACCGAACCCTGGATCCACGTTGGATTGGGTTGTTTGGGGGAGGATACCAGACAGCGAGGTCATCGATCTCAACGGATTAGGGAAGGACGGGGAAGGAAGTCGGCCGTGCCCTTTCAAAGGAACCATCCTGGCATTTGCCGGGAGCGACTTAGGGAAATCACGGAAAACCTAAATAAGGATGGTCAGACGCGGGATTGAACCGTCGTCCTCCCGAATGCGAGTCCAGTGTGCTAACCACTGCGCCGCCTCGCTCGGTCTGGATCCATGTCTGATACGCACTCCGAACACGGAGACGTGGGATCTCTGACGACGAGGTATGGCAGTATCACTAAGGTTCGAGACTTCAAGTACTTACGTAAAATTATCGATAACACTGGCAGTAATAAATCGAGCAATAAAACGTTTAGAGAAAAACTGCCTCAAGCGGGTGTTTTTACGAATGGTCGTCAGCACCTGTGGACGTTCTAAAGAATGCAGAATGTGATGTAACTGGACTTCTATCGACTTATGAGCGTTCCATCAGCTTCCCATTTCACGATGACATCGCTTTCTAAGTTTGCTTAGGAGTGCTGAAATATCGCTGGTCTACATCTACGAGTACAATCAGCCACCTAACCATTCTGGAAGATTTTAAGCACGACAAAATTTTGGCATCTCTGTGCTCATGACCAAATGTGGCACATTTTGATGTATGTAGAGGACATGATTCAAATGCCATGGTAGCAGTTTTAAGTGTTCTTTCCTTATTTGTTTTAAAGTGAATCATTTTAAAAATTACAGACACTTGAAGAACAGATGCAAATAAAACAAACTGCAGGACGTTCATAACATCGTATGACATTTAAATGACAAACACTAGACAAAATCAATGTTTTTTTTGGTGAGACTGTCTCTCATATAATGCTTCATTTGGCACGAATATGTAACATCGACATCACGATCACTGTCGAGTACCCCCAATGGAATATCAGTGACACGTATGAGAATACGAATAAACCATACTGTGCGGCTCCTAAATTTAAATAAAAAAATCATGCGATAAAGAAAGGGACTGCATATTCACATAGCCAGAAGACTACCAATCGCAAAGTCCACATCGTGCAACCGAGATGACGGGACGAGACATGCTGTATCACTGGCGATTAAGAGCTGCTTCGATGTTCAAGTACTTTAAAATATAACTAACGTAATGAATATGTTTCTTGAAAGATTTCCTTCCATGTTTGACTTTCAAAGGTAGTCAACCTTGTAGGGAGCAAGCTCCGAGTTACAACTACGGTTGTTAGCCGTAGAGGTTGTTTAGTGTTTGGTCCGCGAGAGCTATTTTATTTCGCTCAGCTAGGAAGGGAAAAGAGATATAGAGACATAATAGGGAAATGGACAGCACAAAGAAGAACAAACAAAAATGGCATAAGACTAGTGGAATTTTGCAGAAACCATGACATGATCTCAAAGTCGACGTATTTTAAGAGAAGACCAAGTAAACTAAAAACTTGGAAACATCCAGACTGGAAAAAAGGAGAATGGCAACTGGACCATGTCTGCATGGATAAGAATTACCACAAGGAAATTTACAATGTGAAAGTACTGCGAGGGACAGATACCGGATCAGATCATTACATGATAAAAATTAAAATTAAATTAACCCCATTAGCAAAGAAAAAAATCCCACCAGAAGAAGAAGAGAACCTATGACCCTCATAAACTGATACAAAATGAAGATTATGAAGCACAAACCAGGGATATAAAAATAACAGATGATCTGGAAGAAATAATTCCCAAATTGAAACAAATAGCTGAACAAGTTGCCCCTATAAATCCAAGGAAAAAACACCAGTGGTGGAACGATGAATGTGATGAAGCAGTGTTGGGTCGACACCAAGCCTGGTTAAGGCATCAAAATGAAAAAACAGAAAAATCATATTTGGAACTCACAAAACAAAGGAAGACAACACAAAAAATAATAAGGAGAGTTAAACGTCAGTACCAAAAAGATATACTTCTAATGATAGAAACAAATAGTGAAAAAACAAACTCAAGAGACTATTACAAAATATTTGGCAGACAATTAAAAAGATATGATCCTCCAACATTAATGTTAAAAGATAAAGATAATAACCTAGCCCATAGCAATAGTAAAAATACAGAAATTCTAGCAGAAACATTTAACAAGTTACTAAATTGTGAAGATCCCCCAGAACTTCTTCAGATAAACACAGAAACCCCAATTAAAACACCAGCAGAAAATATAAATCCACCTACAATTAATGAGGTCTACAGAGCTTTGAAAGAACTCAAAAACTACAAAGCAAGTGGAGAAGATCAAACGTTTGCTGAACTTTGGAAATATGCTGCAGAACCAGTAAAGATAGCATTACACCAATGCATAGTAAAAATCTGGAATGAAGAGAAATTACCAGAAAATTGGACTACTGCTATAATACATCCATTACATAAGAAAGGAGAAAAATCAAATCCAGACAACTATAGAGGAATTTCCCTTTTGGACTGCACGTATAAGATCATGTCAAGAATACTATACAACCGCTGTAAAGATCAACTAGAACTGGAACTGGGAGAATATCAAGGAGGATTTAGACCCTGGAGAAGCTGCCCAGAACAGATAATCACCTTGAAGTTAGTTATGGATGTCTACAAAAGAAGGCAAAAACAACTAGTCATAACCTTTGTAGATTTCAAAAAGGCGTATGATTGCATCCATAGATCTTCAATGATGAAAATATTAAGGAATTTTGGACTTCATCCTAAATTAATAAAAATGATACAGTTAACCTTAACAAACACCAAATCCAAAGTAAAATTTAGAGGAGAAATACCTGAACCATTTACGATTAAAACAGGGTTGAGACAGGGAGATTGTTTATCACCATTGCTATTCAATTGTGCTCTTGAATATGTAATGAGAGAATGGTACAAGGAAAATCCTATGAATATTAAAATTGGAACTAAGAAAGATAAAATAAACCTAAATTGCTTGGGATTTGCTGATGACCTAGCATTACTAGCTAATAATATTCAGGAAGCCACGAAACAAATAACAAGCTTACAAAATATAGCACAAAAATTAGGACTCCAGATATCATTTGAAAAGACTGAAATAATGGTAACGGATCCAATTGTAATAGATCACATCACAGTGAACAATACGGAAATTAAAATAGTGAAACAATTTAAATACCTGGGTGAAATTATAACACATAAATTGGACGAGAAACCTGCATGGCGAGCAAGAACTAATAAAATGATAAAAGCTCAAAAACTAACATGGTCTACGTACAATAAAAAATGTCTATCAATTAACACAAAATTAAAACATTACAAGACAGTGGTTCAACCAAAGGTTACATACGGAAGTGAAACTCTTTTTAAAGTCACCCAGAAAAACAGAATTGACAAAATTTTATAAGTAGAGAGAAGAATTGCTAGAACATGCATAAATAAGAAATATCAAAAAGCTGGGCAATGGCGGATAGTTCCAAATGAAGTGGTATACAGAGAACTGGAGCCCATCACCGATACTATACGAAAGAAAAGGATCTCTTTTTGTGGTCACATTCTGAGGACACCAGAAACCAGATTATCAAGGAAAATTATTGAGAAACTCTGGAATTTGAAACAACAAGGAGGATGGCTTAAGGAAATAAGAGAGGATATGGAAGAACTGGAAATAACTCTGGATGATTTGCAGAACAAGACGCCAAATTTAAAGAAGTTGAGGGACACAGAAATAAGATTTAAACCAAAAATTGACAAACGACATACAATGAAAAGGGTATTTACAGATGAGGAACGACGAAAAGCATCGGAACGAATGAAGAGATACTGGGCCACTCGGAAGGGGAAAATACCAAAGAAGAGGACCAGAAATGATTGACTGAAGTGGTCCAATGAGGCCGTAAAAGAAGAAGAAGAAGAAGAAGAATATGTTTCTGTTAAGTTTCGTTGACATCAAGCAGAGAGTTGATGTGAACAATACACAGCATGGGGCTACTGGGTATGGGATGTTTTTGCCTTAATTCATCTTCGAACGCGCTAGTAGAGCCAATTTATGGTAACTACAATTTAACGTTGACTCCAATACAGATGAAACTGCGGATGCTTACTCACAAACAGCGTTGCTGGAACCATCCGGTAATCTAATTCTGCACCTTTGAATTTGTAATCGGATATGTATTTGCAGAACCATCAAGGCACATATAAAAACAACGGTTGATTGGCAAGATGTGACTGCTGTAGAATTTCAAAGAGTCCTCTAAATTGCTGATAATTGTAAAGGTGCACTCAAACGGAACTAATGGTTCTGGCCAACACTGTCAGTAAGAAGAAACTAGCCCTTAACCAATTGTTACGAGTAATGTGAACGAACAACTACACCTATTGACCGAAACCATCTTCAAAAAGTTCCAGCTCTGGTACTATCTATACGGCGATGGTGGTTCTAGCAGGCGTGTAACCACACAAGCCGATTAGCTTAGAGAAATGTAGCATATTATTCAATTTTTTTCCAAAATTTATTAAAACAATTATATCCTCTTAAGAGAAAACTTAAATACCACATACAGTGTAACAAGGAGCAGTGCATTCGGGAGAAGTCAACTGAATCAGTCAGTCAATGGCATTTTTAATGATTCTGTCGACGTCGCCAAGGGTGCCGAAACATGTGGCAAGCGGACAACAAATTTAAGATAATGATTTGCGACTTACGACTGACAGCTAACACTGCGTTTATCTTCACATACCTGTAACAGACAAAAGTTGCTTAAGCATGGCAATACTTCACATATGAATCATAATAAATACAGGATTAAATAATACAGGCGTATGCTAGATAGATGCAAGGCATACGGAACTGTCGAATTCAGGCTATTATTAGATATAAATTATCTTGAGACCACCATCCCGAGGGAAAATCTCAGGTATCTCTTATCTGACGTTTTTATGTGACACAGATAAACCTATTATGACGTTCACGTATTACTACGTGTTTACAGTGAGGGGGAAGAGAAGAGGAAAAGAATGGGAAAGGTAAGCACACTACTGAATACATCTACATATTATCGTAAAAGGAGAAGGGCGCGGTGGGGAGTGGGGGAGGGCAGAATATTACGCTTCTACGTTACTCGAGGGAAACTTTCAGCGTGCTAAAGAGGGTCGTAATTATATGCGTAGCCAGGTACAGAACCTGAACTTTTCAAAAGTAGTTTGTTTATGGTAATGCTTTCTGGTGAGCAACATTTTTATCTGTAAGATGGTATACGACGTCGAGAATTCTGAAAAAGCGACAGCTTCCGGGAAATATCGGAAAATCTACCTCAGTGGACTGTTGCATTCAAACTTTGTAACACGAAATAAGTCGTGAGGGGGCTGGGGTCAGGTCCAGCGGTAGTGCGTACTGCTATGGGGAACACTCCCTCGGGACTCAGTCAAACGTCAAGAGTCGGGAGTCGGGAGTCGGGAACTGCGAGTTGCAAAGGCGTGGTGGTGAGGCATTGGCCCGTGGAGAAACGTGGAGTTTGAGACCTTGACTTTTCCCGGCGAACTGACTGTTCAAATAACTTACGGGTTTGCTGCCGGGTGACGTCGTCGAACACCGCCTATCTTTCATCAGGAGCACACCCTGCCATTCTCAAGGCACAAATGCAAGGAAGAAGAAATGTGCAAGCAAATTTAATACCTCGGTTCACAGAGGAGAAACAAGGAAGGCACCACACACAGAACAAGTGTCAACACAAACAAAGATAACCATCAGAAATATCGATAGTTACTGTTAATAAACAGGTGAGGTAGCACTAATTCTGTCCCTCTGTTTTTTGATGAGAGACAGAGCCGAATTCCAAGCAGCATTTAAACAAAATCCACCATCTCTGTTAATAAGGTTGCTTGATTGATTTCAACAGCTTCCTTAATAACACTATGCCAATAGCTGGACGTGAAAGCCAGAATCTCCGTGTTGTTGTATTCCATACGATGACCGGTGTCAAGGCAATGTTCTGAAATAGCGGATTTGCTCGGCTGTTGTAAGCGTGTGTGACGCTTGTGTTCAATATACCGGTCTTCCACAGTCCTGATTGTCTGACCAATATATGACATGCCACAACTGCAAGGAATACGATAGACCCCAGTCTTACGCAAACCAAGATCATCTTTTACGGACGCCAACAAGGTCTTAATCTTAGAAGGTGGTCGAAAAACACATTTCACATCATATTTCCGCAAAATATGGCCAATCCTGTTGGAAATGCTTCCTGCGTAAGGCAAAAAGGTCGTAGACTCAGGTGCCACTTCGTTGTTATCGTCACTCACCCGTTGCACAGAAGGCTGATGGCGCAACGCACGTTTGATCTGCCTCTCACTATAACCATTCTGACGAAAGATGACTTCGAGATGTGATAGCTCAGCTGACAAACTTTCAGGGTCTGAGATAACGTGGGCCCTGTGAACTAAGGTGCGAAGTACTCCTTCACGCTGAGCTGGATGGTGACAACTATCAGCTCGCAAATACAAATCAATGTGGGTAGGCTTCCTATAAACAGAATGTCCCAACGTACCATCAGTCTTACTTTTGACCAACACATCAAGGAAGGGAAGGCATCCATTGTTTTCCACCTCCATAGTGAACTGAATATTCGGGTGGATTGAATTCAGATGTTCCAAAAACCGGTTTAAATTCTCGCTACCATGAGGCCAAACAACAGAAGTATCGTCTACATATCTAAAAAAACACGCAGGTTTCTAGGTCGCTGACTCCAATGCACGTTCCTCAAAGTCCTCCATAAACAAATTGGCCACAATAGGTGACAACGGGCTTCCCATTGCAACTCCATCAGTCTATTCGTAGTACTGACTCTTGAATGAAAAGTAAGTGGAAGTCGGCACATGTCGAAACAAATTTGTTAACTCGACACCAAACTTAACCTCAATTAGCTGCAACGAATCAGAGAGAGGAACGCGAGTGAAAAGAGAAACCACATCAAAACTGACTAAAATATCTGAATCATTCAAACGCAGTCCCTGCAATCGACGTAAGAAATCCGCAGAGTTCTTAATGTGGTGTTCACACCTACCTACTAGTGGGCTCAACAAACTAGCAAGATGTTTAGCTACACGACTTTCAACAACTTATTATATGCATAACTGTTGCAACAGATTGCCGGGAATTATATATATATATATATATATATATATATATATATATATATATATATATATGTGTGTGTGTGTGTGTGTGTGTGTGTGTGTGTGTGTGTTTATACACACATTTGAATTACAAAAAAAACAAATACTAAAAAAAGGTTGCATGGCGCGAGATTCGATCCGGCGACCTTCGGATTACGAACCTGAGCGCTTACCGCTGCGCCACGACGCTGTAGAAAATTATTAATCGTAGAGAGTATTTCACCGCAGCGGTTTCTTTTAACTGTCGATTTTCTCGACAACGGCTGAGAAGTGCATCTTGGTGCTTTGCCACATTACACCTCTGGCCATGAGCTTTTATTATGCGCAGTATGAATCGAATCTGAATTTCACAATTGGCGGCCTCCCCTTGTGAGCCAAGGAAACGTTCAAACTTCGCCGAATGACGAGCAGTTACAGATTGAAATTCCCAGTCCGACTGCGACCAAGAGGCGCCGTCCACCCAATCCCAAGAAAATTCAGAAACATTAGACGCCATCATTAAATGAAGCTGAAATAATTCCTTAGAAACAAAATCTAATTGACGTTGACTATAGTGGATCCTTTCACGAAAAAGAGCTAAACCAGCACCCTGCTTGATGCGATTGGCGGCAGGAGAATTAATATGATGCACAACCTTAGCAAACGTTGGAACCACACTACGATTTCGACACTTCAATAAAAAGGACAATGCACATTCCAAACTTACTCTACTGCTGCGAAGTTTATCCAACCTCCGCAGGCAACGATACATTTCCTCCCCGTAGAGGTAAACAATGTGAGACCTTAACTTTTCCCGGCGAATTGAATCAGGTCTCTGGAAGACCGGTGTATTGAACACAAGCGTCACACACCCTTACAACAGCCGAGCAAATCCGCTATTGCAGAGCATTGCCTTGACACCGGTCATCCTATGGAATACAACAACACGGAGATTCTGGCTTGCACGTCCATCTATTGGGATAGTGTTATTAAGGAAGCTGTTCAAATCAGACTATCAAGCAACCTTATTAACAGAGATGGTGGATTTTGTTTAAATGCTGCTTGGAATCCGGCTCTGTCTCTCATCAAAAAACAGAGGGACAGAATTAGTGCTACCTCATCTGTTTATTAACAGTAACTATCGATATTTCTGATGGTTATCTTTGTTTGTGTTGACACTTGTTCTGTGTGTGGTGCCTTCCTTGTTTCTCCTCTGTGAACCGAGGTATTAAATTTGCTTGCACATTTCTTCTTCCTTGTATTTGTGCCTTGCGAATGGCAGGGTGTGTTCCTGTCGAAATATCGGCGGTGCTCGACGACGTCACACGGCAGCAAACCCGTAAGTAATTTGAACGTGGAGTTTGTTCGGTGCTTGAAAGGAAGGAGCTCGTGATAGAGCACGATGCAGCTCAACGCTAACACGGGTAATGGAGCTGTAGATATGGTACTGCTTCCAGCAGAGAACAGTACTTTTGTACACAAAATGTGTCATACAAATGTGCGGTTTATTTATTCAGAAATTTTTGGTATTATGTACACTACTAGTCATTAAAATCTCAATATCAGGAAGGATAGAAACTAAAGAAATTTTATTTAAGGCACGCATAGAGTGTAATACGGAGGATACAAGGTTAAGTTTTTACGTAGTCTGAGGATATAGAGTGCGAAATTTAGTGTACGGAACTGCTACCACTGCAATGCCTCTAACTTAGCTGGGCATCAAGACTAACGGCTCTTGGTTGACAGATACAGCAACGTCTTTCTATGCCAAAGTCATTAACAGAATTTACTTAATTTATGGTTCTTTATTCTAATAAAGAAATATATCTGGCATTCTACATAAGAGGTTTCAGTAATAATTTTATATACAAGTAATTAAAAATCATAGAATCTGTCAATATTAGGTTGGATCGGAGTGACTGCAAGTCTGAGGCTATTCTCAAGGAGTTCATCTCAGATTTTAGTTCTATTTTTACTCTTTGTGTGCTTTACTCTTGAAAATAAGTGTTCACAAACGTACGTGTTTACAAACAAAGACGCCATATATATAACATATTTGTCTCTAAGTAGATATGCTTTGTAAAAATTCAGCGAAGATACATGATAAAATTTTTATTTTAGCTGGATGTCAGAGCGCAACTTTATGCATTCCATCTGAAAATTTCTGACATGTATCTATAGCGTTTGTAAAAGATGTCGCATAAATACAAAAACTTTATTACTTTTAAGAAACTCCTGAAGTCAGATACTTGCATCAAATCGAAAATCATGTTTGGCCTAGTTGTCGGAATGAAAAGTACTGTTTCCATTTACTTGTGCTTGCCAAAATTTCAGTTTCATTTGGAACGCGGTTATTGTTCGGAACATTGTTCTGACAAGTAGGTTTCTACGTTGAAGACGCCTTTTTAAGTCCTCTAAATAAGCAGGCCCTTCTACTGGAAACGCTAAATCTGCCACCCATCTGGCATGGTCAAGTTCTGGCACAGATTCTGGTTTTGATATCATAGACGATATGATTTCATTAATTATGCTACAAAATATTTTCAATATCAAGCGCCGACTGAGCCATCCTACGTCTGTAAAATATAGGATAGCACCGTACTCAGCGTCCAAACGTCTGAGGAATTCCTGAAATTGCCGATATTTCAATCCGATAATTGTACAAAAATAACAAAGAATTTGCTTGTATTTCCGTAACTTAATTTCGTTATAGTTCTCTAAATTTCTAGTTTCGCAGCTGCAACCGAAGTAGCCGTAGTCGCAGGATAACAGACCAGCGGGTCTGACGGATTGGCCTGTTATACAAGGGTGAGTCAAACGAAAACCTTAAATATTTTTTTAAATATTATTTATTTTCAACATAATCCCACCGACGCTCAATGCAAGTCCTCCAGCGCTTACAAAGTGCATAAATTCCTTTAGAAAAATTTTTTTTTGGTAGTCCGCGCAACCACCCATGCACCGCGTGGCGTACCTCTTCATCAGAACGGAACTTCTTTCCTCCCATTGCGTCTTTGAGTGGTCAAAACGTATGGAAATTACTTGGGGCAAGGTCTGGTGAGTACGGTGGATGAGGAAGACCCTCAAAATGCAGGTCTGTCATTGTTGCAACTGTTGTACGGGCAGTGTGGGGCCTTGCATTATCATGTTGCAAAAGGACACCTACTGACAGCAATCCACGTCGCTTTGATTTGATTGCAGGCCGCAGATGATTTTTTTAGGAGATCTGTGTATGATGCACTGGTGACAGTGGTCCCTCTAGGCATGTAATGCTACAAAATAACGCCTTTTTCGTCCCAAAAGAGAGTCAGCATAACCTTCTCTCTGATGGTTCTGTTCGAAAGTTCTTTGGTTTTGGTGACGAGGAATGGTGCCATACCTTGCTCGCTCTCTTCGTTTCCGGTTGGTGGAAGTGAACCCAGGTTTCGTAACCAATAACGATTCTTGCAAGGAAGCCATCACCTTCTCGTTCAAAGCGCCGAAGAAGTTCTTCACAAGCATCAACACGTCATTCTCTCATTTCAGAAATCAGCTGCCGTGGCACCCATCTTGTAGACACTTTGTGAAACTGGAGCACATCATGCACAATGTGGTGTGGTGACCCATGACTAATCTGTGAACATGCTGCAATGCCATTCAGTGTCACTCGGCGGTTTTCCTTCACTATGGTTCAAATGGCTCTGAGCACTATGGGACTTAACGTCTGAGGTCATCAGTCCCCTAGAACATGGAACTACTTAAACCTAACTAACCTAAGGACATCACACACATCCATGCCCGAGGCAGGATTCGAACCTGCGTCCTGAGCGGTCGCGCGGTTCCAGACTGCAGCGCCTAGAACCGCTCTTCCACCCCGGCCGGCCATTCACTATGGCTTGAACTGCTGCAATGTTCTGTGGAGTCAAAACTCGTTGTGCCTGACCTGGACAAGGAGCATCTTCCACTGAAGTCACACCATTTGCGAACTTCATACTCCATTCGCAGACTTCCTGCTGTGACAAACATGCATCACCGTACTGAACCTTCATTTGTCGATGAATTTCAATAGGTTTCACACCTTCACTACGCAAAAACCGAATAACAAAACGCTCTTCTTCCTTGGTGCAAGTCGCAAGTGGGGCGGCCATCTCCACTATGCTGCCACCTACAGGCCATTCTACACGCTGTTTGTAGCACGCTTACCAACTTTCAGGATAACGGCGCTAAATTTCGATTTGTTATTACAAATATAAGGTTTTCATTTGACTCACCGTCGTAAGATGTAGACGTCCTGCGAATTTCGAATTAAAAATATTCAATTTACGATAACTTTACATACACTTTTTTTTTTACCGATCGTGTGATAGACGCTCACTTCTTGGGAAACACTGATACTTGCTTTGGGTCGCGGATTGGAAGCCCCCTGCACTACACGACATTCTCACAAGCATACATCATCATTCAAACATTATTTCTGAATGAGAAATCCGCTGCGTATTTTTCCATACAGGTAGAAGGTTGTTGACATTACTACTACCTACTTGTATCTAGTGGCGCTAAAATGCTAATAATTTGCATATCCAAACATGTAGGTATTTTTACGCCAATCTGACGTTTTTCGCATGTTGCCTTCATCGTGTTTCAATTTTAATGGCCAGCAACCTAAATATTTCAGCAGTTATTTCTTCACAACTTAATTATTTCGATGTATAAACGTATCGTAGGTATCGATCTTCATGTACACAGTAGTAATCCCTGTTAATTAATTCCCCCTTTAATTAAGAACTTTTCCGTTCAAACAGCCATCTTCTGTGCCTTTCGAGGAAAGGCACTTTACACAGCAGCGCTTTGACGTGCAGCCCTCAATGGGATTCATTACTTGAGAAAAAACAAAAGAATTCTTAGTGCCCTGCCGGTGCATTGACACCGAGGACGAAGGTTCTTGGTACCTGCCGAACGGTTGCCTCCACAAATTAGTCCGTCCTCAGTCACGTGCAAAGCCCCGTACCGAGGTGCCTGACTCTCATTTAGTATTTACTAGCGACCTATCCAGACCTCGCACGGGTAGCACTGAGTATCTACTTATTTGGCGTAGGGCTACTACATTATTTATGCAAACATTTCTCGTGAACCAGTTTATCTGTTAGTGAAAACCGAATGAGAATTCCTACAATTAGTCTTCACACACAGATTGCAAGAACGGGACCAACTGCGGCTGAAGACAATCATTCAACGCGACAGAAGTGTAATCCTTCTGCAAACTGATCCAGATTTCAATTCTGGGCCATCAAAAAGTGTTAAAGTGCGAACCATTCGACGAAACATAATAGATATGGGCTTTCGGAGCCGAAGGCCCACTCGTGTACCCTTGATGACTGCACGACAAAAAGCTTTACGCCTCGCTTGGATCGGTCAACACCGATATTGGACTGTTGATGACTGCAAACATGTTGCCTGGTCGGACGAGTATCGTTTCAAATTGTATCGAGTGGACGGACGTGTACGGGTGTGGAGACAACCTCGTGAATCCATGGACCCTGCAGGTCAGCAGGGGCCTGTTCAAGCTCGTGGAGGCTCTGTAATGGTCCGGGGCGTGTGCTGATGCAGTGATATGGGACCCCTGATACATCTAGTCACGACTGACAGGTGACACGTACGTAAGCATCCTGTCTGATCACCTGCATCCATTCATGCCCCTGTGCATTCCGACGGATTTGCACCATTCCAGCAGGGCAATGAGACACCCCACAAGTCCAGAATTGCTGCAAAGTGGCTCCAGGAACACTATTCTGAGTTTAATAACATCCGCTGGCCACCAAACTCCCCAGACATGAACATTATTGAGAATGTCTGGGATGCCTTGCAAAGTGCTGTTCAGCAGAGATCTCCAACCCCTCTTACTCGTACGGGTTTATGGACAGCCCTGCAGGATTCATAGTGGCAATTGCCTCCATCACTACTTCAGACATTAGACGAGTCCATGCCACGTCGTGTTGCGGCACTTCTGCGTGCCCGCGGGGGCCCAACACGATATTAGGCAGGTGTACCAGTTTCTTTAGCTCTTCAGTGCAATAGCACACTTGTCGCCGAGTTTCGCGATGAGCTAGCTGAATATCACTTTCCCTGAAGTTCTAGAGATGCAACCACTCTACCATAACAGCCCCGCGTTGTTCAGTCACCGACAGCGACGCTCCTTGCAATGACGCGCCCAGCAGTTGTAAGTTGGAACGACAGGGTGACGGTCGAAAAAAACTTTTTTATTATTACGGAATTAGAAAGTATATTCACTGTCGGATTATTCCCCAAAATAATATGCGCGAACCCCAAAAAGTAACGATTCTGTGAGCGTTTGAAGCCGAGCGTGCACGGCACGCCTCGGCGTTAAGAGAACCAGTTGCCGCAAGTCGTTATCGATGCCATCACCCCTATTTATAACGATTTGAGTAAACCTGATTTGCTGGAAGTTGTTTGGGCGGTTCTTTACTCAAAATGTGAACGAAAGTTTCAACAGTATCATTTGGGTACACGCTCCAAAAATAACATCCGGACGAAGCGAAATTATCAATATTGCTTCAAATTTGACCGTATGTCTGTCCACTGTAGGCCATACTGCACGTGACAAATACCCTACAAATCAAAATCGGCGATGAACTGCGTCGATTCTGTGGAGGCGCCAGTGGCCACGCGTTCAGCGTCGATATGGGATTTGAGGACGAAAATTGGGGATTATCAGGTCAATGTAGCAGGAAGCGGCCATTCACTTGCCGGGGCGATAGTTACAGGACCAGCAATCGATGATGTCCCTTAAGTTTCAAGCTTTGTCCCTTTATTTTATATGATAAATACTTGCCGAACTTTAAACGCGTTTCTCTCAAAATCAATTTTCGGCATGGTTTGCGTTGTCCAAGCTACAATTTTCATCCGATTTTAATGTTTTTTGGTCTCTGTTCAAGCAAATTCAATACTCTACAGTTCATCGAAGCCGGTTTCTTTATGTTGATATTTAGTATTTTTTTCGACCAAAAAAGACGTCCAAAATGGCTATTTTTTTTCAAATTCACACATCAAAAAAAGTTTTGCATCACCTCGTTTCCGAGAGTTCCAGAACCTGTACAGAAAATTGGAATAGAGATCAACATAAACATCCAATACAAACTTCAATGTATGCTTTATTCATTGCAGCAAACCCTATTTGTTTACTAAATACCAGAACGGAGGAAAAATCCTGTATTTTTAACAATATTTTCGTCCGTCACTGTCGTTCCCCCGTGACGAGATGTGTGAGCTCAGGAACATGTGAGAGCCTCACAACGGAGCCAGTTTGTCCGCATAGCGCATGTAACTTAGTGCTACGTGCCCAGTGATATCGGGTGCCTCGCATCAAACTGCCAACTTTTACGGGGGAAAACGAACCAGTCATAGTTTTGGATTGACAATAATATCTTTGTTTAGCAATACTCCACCCGATTTAAAGTATCCGAGCACTCCAAAGTAAGGCGAAATTGCTAGCTAGATGTCACGAGAAGCGCACCCGCCAGCATAAAGGGAGGCGGGGAATACTGTGATGTCAGTAGAGATGCAGTAACAGCTGAGTGGGTCGGTCAAGAGGGCTCAGTGACTTCGAACGTGGGACAGTTGTTGGATGTCACCTCCGTAACAAATGCATTAGGGCCATTTCAACCCTTCTACAGCAGCGGAAGTCGACTGCTCGTGATGTGATTTTGAAGTGGGAACGCAAAGAAACAACCACAGCTGAATCGAAGACCAGCCAGATCTAATGAACTGACGGACAGGGGTTGTCGACCATTCAACCGGCTACCAGACCCATGTTAGTTAGATAGTAGTCTCTAAAATTACGCCTGAAATCAGCGGAAGGAATCAGTTGTGAGTTCCAAGCCGCTACCAGCAATCCAGCCAGCACAATAACTGTTCGTAGGGAGCTGAAAATAATAGGGCACAGTGGCGAGCAGCTCCTCATAAGCCACCCATGTCTGTAGTCAGTGCTATGTGATGCTTGAGGTGATGTAAAGAGCGACGCTACTGGGGTGTTCATGACCGGAAAAGAGTGATTTGGAGAGATGAAACACGCTGTACCCTGTGGAAAACTGGTGGAAGGGTTTGGGTTCGGCGAATACCTAGACGTTACCTGCCATCATGTGTAGTGCAATCAGTGAAGGACGGAGGAGGTCCTGTAACCATATTGGGATATTTTTCATGGTTACAGTGTGGTCTCTTTGTTGCGTTTAAATGCTGAAGGATATGAACACATTTTGCAGCACTGTGCTCGGTAGAGGAACAGCTCCGAGACGATAACTGTTTGTATCAGCGTGACGATCCACCCTGTCATAAAGCAGCCTTTGTTACGCAATTGCATTTGAGCAATAGCGTGTAGGAAGCGGACTGCCCTGACCACAGTCCCGACCTGAACCCAATGGTACACCTCTGGGATGAGTTATAATGTGGAATTCGGTCCAGACAGCACCGTTCAATATCACTTCCTTCTCTGGTTTCTGTTCTAGATGAAGAATGGGCTGCCATTCCTACTAATACGTCAAACAACCTTACTGGCAGCGTCCCCATTGGAGTTCAAGCCGCCACAAAGGCCCATTTTGATGTTCACTACTAGGTGCCCAGATATTTTAATCAAGTACATATTTCATTGTCAACGGCCTTGCTGCAGTGGTAGCACCGGTTCCCGTCAGATCACCGAAGTTAAGCGCTGTCGGTCTGGGCTAGCACTTGGATAGGTGACCATCTGGTCTGCCAAGTGCTGTTGGCAAGCCGGGTGCAGTCAGCCCTTGTGAGGCAAACTGAGGAGCTACTTAACTGAGAAGTAGCGGCTCCGGTCTCGTAAACTGCCATGCTGCCAGGAGAGCAGTGTGCTGAGCACATGCGTCTCCATATCCGCATGCAGTGATGCCTGCGGTTGAGGATGACACGGCGGCCGGTCGGTACCGTTGGGCCTTCATGACCTGTTCGGGTGGAGTTTAGTTTTTTTAATCTATTTCATTAAGCGACATTTACGTATAACAAATTGGCAAACGAGTTTTATTCACGTCTTCTGTTCGACTATGATCTGCTGTGCACTATTACTAGCTTCGCCACATTATATACTGACGACATAGATTATTAGCTTTACATGGCTAACGAAATTCGTTTAAAAGTCGTTTCTTGGTGAACTCTCCAACCAAAACATGTAGGCTGAAACAATCTGACAACTACAATACTCCAAAAATCTGACAAGTGTCCATTAGAGTTAAGACTGATGGTGATAATCTAGGTCACTTAGTGTTGTTTTCACTTTCCTGTTCCTTTCCCTACTTTTTACTTTTTCTTTTTAGTACAGGCACACTGAGTCTTCATCACATGTTTGCCTACCATGTTAAACGCATGCTTTAGTCTTTAACGCATTACGATACGTTAGTGTCCTCATTCTCTCCCGCCAAACGTTGCTGTGCGTACCTTCATCAAAGTAACAAAGTAACGAACAGTCGAGTATGGAACACGAGGATGTTGTTGGTTCTCCCTGAACAACGCGCACAGTGTTCCACGTCAACGTGCAATATTTGCTTTGTTTAGCGGGATGGTGTTAAACCAACTACATTTGTGTGTACTTCTGCAACTAGTTTCAGACTTCTTGTGTAAAATAAAGACGCTGGACAGAGAAACAAAGTGAATAATGAAAACTACTGTTGCACTACCGGTGGCAAGCGTCGTATGAAACTGACTCACTTAAGGAAGCAGAGCGACATGACAATCGTACACATAAAATAAGGCGCGATGAAGTTCATTCTCTGACTGGTCGTTGGTAAGATAAGCCGTCTTGTAAACAAATTGTTGGGAATCCACTTGTTAGCCTGATCCAGCTACGAGCTTTCAGCTTCTACCACCTAACTTAACATACATTAGACTTTCCCACCCTACTTCTACTGTGTGGCACAGACTTGAGCTGTAACCACTTAAATTCAATTTCGAGTCTGTCTGTACAAGGCAGCAGCTGCGACGGAGAGCAACAGACACTTCGGCTTGCTAGACAGCACCACTGCTTACCTAAATCTTTCCAATTTCTGAAAAGAAGAGCAAGAGCACCCTGGTCACTTAGTCCATGTATTCACTGAAACCAACCAAGAAGCCTGTGGTCCAAAAATTTTACATCAACGTTTATTACTTTTTCATGCAACGGAAATGGAGCTGATAAGAGACAACCGTGGCGGATAGTGTCAGTGTCTTAAGTAATGTTTATTATGTTGATGAGAAGATGTTTCAAACATCACGGCGAATAACATTAAATTAGTGAAATGCAATCTTATTAGAGATTACCTTGATATCTTTTATGAAAGTAAAATACTACGTTTTAAACATACGAGTTCGTATCGCTGAACACGTATCCCACATGACCTTTGTCCGGCGCTGCCGTCATACTGAGGTCGACCAGCACGCGACCTTGTCGACGTGTCGTGACCGGACAGTGACTCCCTCGGCGTTGACATCATAAAACTGCCGTTTGACATTGCATGTGAGCGTGCAAAACGGAAAACGAAACTTCAATGATTTCTCCAGTTTGAGGGATGAAGAGAAGAACAAAATCGGAACGATACAAAAAAAAAAAAAAAAAAAAAAAAAAAAAGAAAAGGATGCAAAAACATCGATCAATCGGATACTAAATTTTAACTCCATACAGAGAAATAGTGGACAGTAGAACGAAGATTTAAGAGTTGCTCAGAACGCCAAAAAATTCATTCCACTGACTGTTGACGAAAATGGGGCGTTAATCTGAAAAAGGAATACCCCACTTTGGAGAAAGGCTATCGCACCAAAAGAACGACTCGCCCGTTATGTGTGGTCAGTGAATAATCTTCTTCGTTACTTATAAGACTTACAAATAAGAGTATTTTATTTTTTGCATTACAACTCAAAAATTTACATTAAATACGTGCATGCTGGCTTTTCTAGAATACGTAGATTGTATCATTTTAGCTACTTCCTTACTGGATAATTTTGTTGAAAAGATGAATTGCAAACATGTATTACGTTTCTCTGCAAGTGGATTTTTAGAGGGGGAGAGCCCTTCCGTAGATATCAACGGGTTTTCGATGATGTCTACGTAAACTTCATATTTGTGAGCGCGGAGCTGGCGTTCGATAGCGCCCCAGGTGTGTTCCATCGGGTTCAGGTTAAGCGAATTTTGTGGCCAAAGCATCATCATCATCATCATCATCATCATCATCATGCTCATCAAACCACTGTAGCAAGATTATGGTCTTGTGACACAGGCAATTCTGATGGAAGATGCCATCGCAGTCGGGGAAGGCAACAACCATGGAGGACGCAAGTGGTCCCCAATAATTTTCTCGTACTCCTCTGTTCAAAATCAAATAGGAGTAATGCAGGAGTAGGTTTAATAATGAATAAGAAAATACGAATGCAGGTAAGCTACTTTGAACAGCATCGTGAACGCATTATTGTAGCCAGGATAGACAGAAAGCCAACATCCACCACAGTAATACAAGTTTATATGCCAACTAGCTCTGCATATGATGAAGAGGTTGAAGAAACGTTTAATAAGATAAAGAAATTGTTTAGATAGTTAAGGGAGATGAAAATTTAATCGTGATTGTCGACTGGAATCCGATACTAGGAAAAGCAAGAGAAGTAAGAATAGTAGGTGAATAAGCACTGAGGGAAAGGAATGAAAAAGGAAGCAGCCTAGTACAATTTTGCACAGAGCGTAATTTAATCATTGGTAACACTTTGTTTAAGAATCATAAAAGAAAGTTGTATACATGGAAGAGAGTTGGAGACACCGGAAGGTTTCCGATTGAACATATAATGATAAGACAGAGATTTCGGAACCAGATCTTAATTTGTAAGACATTTCCAGAGGTTGATTGGGGCTCTGACCACAATTTATTGGTTACGAACTGTAGATGAAAACTAAAGAAACTGCAGAAGGGTAGCAAATAAAGGAGAAGCAACCTGGATAAGGTGAAAGAACCAGAGGTTTTTGACAGTTTCAGAGGGAGCATTGGGCAACGATTGACCAGAACAGTGAAACTGAAGACGAATGCGTAGCTTGGACGGGTGAAACAGTGAAGACAGCACAGGATCAAATACGTAAAAAGACAAGGCCTAGTAGAAATCATTGGATAACATGGGATGTATTCAATTTAACTGATGAAAAGAGAAAATATAAAAATATAGCAAATGAACCAGACGAAAGGGAATACAAACGTCTAAAAATGAGATTGACAGGAAGTACAAGATGGCTACACAGGAATGGCTACAGGACAAACTGAAGGATTTAGAAGCATATTTCAGAAGGGGAAAGACAGATACCACCTACAGGAAAATTAAAGAGGTCTTTGGAGAAAAGAGAAGCAGATGAATGTGTATCACGAGCTCAGATGGAAAACCAGACCTAAGAAACGAAGGGAAAGCTGAAAGATGGATGGTACTATATATAAGGTCTGTACAAGGGAGATGACTTTGAAGACGGTATCATTGAAAAATAAGAGCATGAAGGTGAAGATAAGATGGGATATTGATGCTGCGACAAGAATTTGACACATCTAAATCGATATGAGGCTCCGGGAGCAGACGACGTTTCGTCAGAGCTACTGATAGCCTTGGGAGTGCCAGCCATGACAGAACTCTTCCATCTGGTTTGCAAGACGCATGTGACAGGCGAAATACCGTCAGACTTCAGGAAGAATGTAATAATTTCAATTCCAAAGAAATCAGCTGCTGACAAGAGTGAAAATTACCGAATTATCACTTTAATAAGTCTTGGCTGCAAAATACTAACACAAATTCTTTACACGAGATATCGGGGTTATCGGGGAAAATCAGTTTGGGTCCTGGAGAACTGTGGGAACACGCGAAGCTATACTAAGACTTATCTTTGAAATCCTGAAGGTAGCAGGATGCGAGGGTTATTTACAATTTGTGCAGAAACCTGATGGCAGTTATAAGAGTCGAGGGGCATGAAAGGGAAACAGTGGTTGAGAAGGGAGTGAGACAGGGTTGTAGCCTATTGCTGGATGTTATTCAGACATTATATTGAGCATGCTATACAGAAATCAAAGGAAAAATTTGGAATAGTAATTAAAGTCCAGAGTGAAGAAATAAAAACTATAAGGCTTGCTGATGACATTGTAATTCTGTCAGAGAGAGCAAAGGACTTGGAAAGCCAGTTGAACAGAATGGACAGTCTCTTGAAAAGAGGATATAAGATGAACATCAACAAAAGCAAAACGAGGATAATGGAATGTATTTGAATTAAATTAGGTGTCTATAAGGCAATCAGATTAGGAAAAGAGATACTTAAAGTAGTAGAAGAGTTTTATTATTTGGACAGCAAAATAACTGATGATTATCGAAGTAGATATGGTGTAACATGTAGACTGGCAATGGCAAGAAAAGCATTTCTGAAGAAAAGTTTGTTGACATCAAATATAGATTTAAATGTTAGGAAGTGATTCCTGAAATTTTTTTTCTGGAGTGTAAAACATGGACGATAATCAGTTTAGACTAAAAGAGAGCAGAAGCTTTCGAAATACGGCGCAACAGAAGAATGTTGAAGATTCGATGAGTAGATCGCGTAAGTAGTGTGGAAGTTCTGAACAGAATTGGAAAAAAATAAGTTTGTGGCACACCCCGGCTAGAAGAAGGAATTAGGTGATAGGACACATTCTGAGACATCAAGGGATCACCAGTTTAGTACTGGATGGAAGTGCGAGAAGTAAAAATCGTACAGAGAGACCAAGGGATGAATACAATATGGAGATTCAGAAGGATGTAAGTTGCAGTAGTTATCCGGAGATGAAGATGCTCGCACAGGTTCAAAATCGTTCAAATGGTTCTGAGCACTATGGGACTAAACATCTGAGGTCATCAGTCCCCGAGACTTAGAACTACTTAAACCCAGCTAACCTAAGGACATCACACACATCCATGCCCGAGGCAGGATTCGAACCTACGACCGTAGCAGTCGCGCGGTTCCGGATTAAAGCGCCTAGAACCGTTCGGCCACCTCGACCGGCGCTCGCACAGGATAGAGTAGGATGGGGAGCTGCATCAAATTAGTCTTCGGACTGAAGACCACAACAACAACAACAACAACAACAACAACAACAGTACACTGCCGTCATGGTGCTTTAGACTACTAGAAGTACAATGCAAGCCCATGTGAAATGTCTGTATTGCATAATAGTGTCCTCACCGGCTTGCATAAGTATGAGGACACGACCGTAGACGGGGAGTAACAAAGAATGTGACTCACAAGATCAGATGACACGTTTCCGTTGGTCCAACCTAGATTTTCCCTTGCCCACGGACATCGTAATTGATAGTATCGCTGCAGGGGTCGTGGGAACACTTTGAAGTCGTCAGCTGTGGAGCACAATGTTCAACAACCTGCGCTGAACTCTTGTGCCTGCACCAGCAGTGTGTTCTCTCGTCGGATTTGCCACAGATCGACGCCTATCCTGGCCTTACAGAGCGTCGGACCTCCACGTTTTGTGGCGAGGCGTGGACGTCCAACACGTTGTCGCTAGTCGTAGTTTCAACGTCCCTCAGCCTCTTTCCACAAATGCACAGTAGTATGCGGATAGCCAACCAGCTCATCCGTTTCCGAGATATTCGTTCCCGGGCTCCGGACCACAACTACCCGCTCTTCGAAGTTAAAATCTCTTCGGGTGACCAGCAGAACGGTGGCGTCATCTTGCCGCAACGTTTCAATGAGTTCAGTACACATCATCTTCAGGCGAAGTCTAGGGTCATCTCCTGAGAAGATTTTATCATTATAATATGTCGAGAAAACCTGAAATCACATAAATCTGTCCGTCAAAGTCGCTTATGTCAGTGCATTTCTCCATTTGCGAGACATTTCGTCAGAGCACTGTTTCCCCCTTCGTCTCTGTCGCGTTTACATACTTTCCTTAGAGCATCACGTGCCCGCAACAGTAGCAGGTCTCGCGGTGGGTAGTGGTCACAACGTTTTGACTTTGTGTGTGTGTGTGTGTGTGTGTGTGTGTGTGTGTGTGTGTGTGTGTGTGTTGTAACGTTTGGGTTGTATGTGGTGATGATATATGATGATGATGATGATGGATTATGAGAGAAGGCAGAGGGTGAAACTCGATGCCGGCACATAGCCTACTCCTAGCTAATAGGACCAAGGCGACCTCATCCGACGGACGAGACACTGCCAACAGTGTCATACGCCCTCATTTCATGACACTCAGCGGAGAGGTTTGGTATTTAAGCCAGGACGTTTGCGCAGAGTCTGGTGATCACGGACCTTACGCCACCACCTCTCCTTCCCTTGCCCCTCAAATAGTGGCTGTGAAAATTTTTGTCACCACCAGGATTCGAACCGGCTTACCCCGCGTCGAGCGCCACCGCACTTTTCGTTAATGAATGAAGTGACCAATTAAGTATCGTCGCCAAAAGTACAGTGTCCCGTCGGAACGGTGCGTGGGTACTGAGGCAGACACCAAAAGAACGAGAGAACAGTTATCTGAGGGAAATATTGTATTATACTCAACACTGGTACAGAACGTCCTTGTCGAAATCCGTATAGAAGTTCTTGGCAAATCTTTCTGACGCTGTACTGCGGATTGAACAAATTATACTGCACTAGATACTTACACACTGACCCAATAAGCTTTTCGCCATTCACGTTCCTGATTATTAACAACAAACAACAGGACGAAAGAAATAGGAAACTAACATTCCACGAGTTACACGGCCATGAAACAAAAATTTGGCGGCCAGGAAATCCCACCTTCACAAGCTCACGGCGACAGCAGTGTTGGCAGAGGTGTGGTCACGCGCCCGTAAGTGCCAACACACGCAGCCAAGTTCTAACAAGAAGCACTGACCAGTCACACCACTGTCACGCCGCCAGTGTGTGTGTGAATCGACCTACGGTCGCGACTAAATCAGTTAATCACCTGGGATCACGTTTACCTACGGTCCTCAGAAATCCCGAATTATGTGCTTCTCGCTGCCTATATACTTTAATCTGACCACCATGTAGAAGGTCAGTCTTGGTCTTCACGTTTGCTTTAGTACAACAAGGGCATCTATGTTTCACTCAAACTGTTCGCACTTTTGTTTGCATTTTTGTACTGTCTGCTCACCTCGCTTTCACCAAAGAAAATCCAATATACGTATCACTTGTAAGATCAAATAAAGAAACTTTGTTACTTTTTATATCTAATAGTCGCTCTTCACAGTCCTAGACAAAGATAGATATTAAATGCGTTCCTGAAGTAAGCGTGCCAGCCAGTAGGAAATGAATCGCCATTACGATTTCACGGCCATGAATTACTCGTATTATTCTCTTACAAGGCAGTTTCACTATGGACGAGAACAGCTCACTCAGAGAGTTAATACTACAAAACCAACTCTCTAGCTCTCTGGCACCATTTAGAAAGTCTATAGCAGAGTACTCCAAATCCAGAACGCACTGGGGGTGAAGTGTTTCAGATTGGCCTGTGTTGCGTGGTGGTTTCTTATACTTCACCTCACGAAGCAAACATTTAAATAACTTGCCACCTGAACATTCCTTTTATATACAATGAATGTTGTATACTGAATATTAGGTCGCCGTTAAATATTATTAATCAGGGTGCAGCTAGTCTGTGTCCTGAATCTGTCTGCCTTCTTCCTCGCACTTGGCTCAGACTTCGCCTCCTTACAAGCTGCGGATAACGGTGCTGAAAATTAACTTCGCGTTCTCATCCACTCCAGCACATATATAAGTGAGATTCAATTCACCTCCTTATATATCAACAAAATTACAACTCAATAAATGATAAATGAGGACGGCTACAAGCTCGTATACTGCCTCTCAGTACTACGCACAATACTGATCTTATATTCGATTTGACAATTAATAATTACAATACATTTATAATTTTTGACATTTCGCGTTCTTAGATTTCGTGGTGCTCTTCCTTCCGCACCACCCGCTCCATGGATCCTCAGCATGTAGGGTCATTTGGCTGCTATCCACTTCCGTACAGTCACTGGATCGTTAGCTCCCGTATCAGCATCTACGATTTAAAACACTTCCAGCAGTGCGGAGCTCACCCGTTATCGACTGCCGCTGTGTGCCGGACCGAGACGCGAACTCGGGACCATTGCCTTCCGCGGGCAAGTGCTCTACCGACTGAGCTCCCCAAGCACGACTCACGATCCGTCCTCACCGTTTCAGTGCAGCCAATATCTAGTCTCCTACCTTCCAAAACTTCACAGAAGCTCTCTTGCACACGTTGCAGAACTAGTACTCCTGGAAGAAAGGATATAGCGGAGACAGGGCTTAGCCACAGCCTGGGGATGTTTCCGGAAACCTTTCTTCCAGGAATACTAGTTCTGCAAGGTATGCTGGAGAGCTTCTGTGAAATTTGGAAGGTAGGAGACGAGGTATTGGCGTAATTAAAGTTTTGAGGACGGATCGTGAGTCGTGATTGGGTAGCTCAGTTGGTAGAGCATTTACCGGAGAAAGGCCAAGGTCCCGACTTCCAGTCTCGGTTCGGCACACAGTTTTATTCTGCCAGGAATTTTCAATACGTGTGACCTGCCTACATAGATACACTGTGCACATGAAATATAGATATTTTGTATGAGTGCTATGTGGCTTTTTCTTTATGATACAATTGCTTTATGGGTAATGTCTGTTAATATCATTTGGTGACATTTTTAAGTTATTTACTTATTTTATGACTGGAAATGAAATGTTTCGGTGAGTTGTGATTAACAGTGCTAGAATGTAGAGGTGACGGACAGCTGTACGGCGTCGCCAATATCAAGAAATAAAGAAAGAAAGAAAACATGATCGGTGTCAGTGCGCTCACTAGGCGGCAGTTATCCGCTAACTCTGGCGTGCCAGTACGGTCTTCCTCAGTTACGCGTAATATTACAGTATACTTCATAGATCGTCTGAATGCAAATGAATGAAACACAGTTTTCGTGCCATACGCGTTTCGCCTTTGTTTCCTACAAGGAATCTTCAGTGGCAGGTTGCGTGGACGATTTTCTACGTATTACGCCCCTGCTGCACTTTTGGTGTTGTTCCTCTTCTTATGAATGTCAGATTACGGGTTTCTCCCACATTTTACAGCACTCGGAACTGATCACTTGTTTTGATGCAATGTTTTGGTTTGCATCAAAACAGGTGTTCAGTTCCTAGTGCTGCGAAATGTGGGAAAAAACCGCAAACTGGCATTTATAAGAAGAGGAACAACACCAAAAAATGCAGTAGGAGCGTAATATGTAGAAAATCGTCCACGCAACCTGCCAATGAAGATGCCTTGTAGAAAATAAAGGCGAAACGCGTATGGCACGAAAACTTTATTTCATTCAGTTGCAGTCAGACGGTCTATAAAGTAAAAATTATCAGTATACCGTAATAGCACAGTTTTTTCTTCCGAAAACGGATACGTCCGAAATATCTGCATGAACTTCACTTGAGATTTCTTACGAATAACTGCAGAAAATCCGAAATAACATTGTGTAGGCTTCAGTGGATTCAAAGGCGCTTCTAACTCGTTGAAAAGGGACAGTTTAAAAAAATATTTCAGTTCTTGCTAGATATCGGTAACGTATCTGAGAAGCCAAGCAAAATTTCGAATATCTTTGACACGTTAAAATTTTATGTCTACACGTAAAAACTTTATCTCTCACTGAGAACCGAACCTAATCAAATTCGGAAATCAGCTTGCTACTGAATACGCCGTGTGTGTACTTCTCATAACTGTTCTCATTTCTTCGAAGTTTTCATCTCTACGCGATCAGTGGAGATGCACACTCACCTTGGTTGAGTAAAACATTTTGCGAGGTTTATATTTCCATCTTATGCCTTAGCATTTAGAGATACAGTAGCATATTCACCAACAACATACGGCTTCCTACATTGTGTTAAAACAAATTGAACCAAAAACGACGCACATCTAAGACATGTTTAATGTGTCGGTGCTTTGAAACATTATATTTTCATGGCCTGCAAGTTCTAATGCTACGAACAGTCTAACTTTGTTAAGGTGTTTTCACTGGAGCTCGATTCAGCCCGTGACGTAGACGGTAGTGATTCACGTTTCGTAGAACGCTGCCGGAATGTGATGGAACTTCAGGCGTTGCTCCAGCGCATGAATGCTCCGCAACGTTAAATTAGACTATGACTTCACGAAACACTCTTCGTCTACGTTCCATTTCACGGCCCGTTTGAGGGTGAATTAAGGCTATAGTAGGCGCACGAACACAAGCAAGATTTTATTGTATTACACAGAGTCTAGCTTCATACTGCCCTGCCACACTCAACATATAAGCGTCAGGTGATGTCGTTCCAATATAGATGCACTGACATCCGCCTTGAACCAGCGAATGGTGTACTGTATGAGGTACTACCACATCCCCTGTGACGCTTCGCTAATTACGACTGTACTGATTTATTTTACTAGCCATCCACGCAAACTAGTTCCCTGGCGATGTTGAGTGAAAGAACTCCCGAGATGATAACAACCGACCGTCCTGAAGGATTTTCTATGTATGAACGGAGTCAAAAAATGTTGCAGAGTGAATAATGTAACTAACTGGATGTCGCTGCCACCGACACGACCAGTGAACAGGCCAGCCACCAGTAGCGAGCGATAATGCGTCGAGAGTACAAAATACCGACGGCGTTGGCTAAAAATTGAAAATATACGAAATACTAGCTGTGCCCGGCCACACATTTCTGTGGCTCAGCATAGATAAAAGGAAAAGAAAGAAAAGAGAAAGCATACGTTTCTAATACGTATGGGAATTGGATATAGGTCCTAATCTCCTTTTCCCCCGTGTCTCTGTCCGTCTCCGCCTCCGCCTCTCTTTGTCCATCTCCTCGGCCTTCCACTTCTGTCTGTCCATCACCTCCTCCTTCCTCTCTGTCCATCTTCTCCTTTCACCTCTATCTGTCCATCTTCTGCTTTCACCTCTCTCGCTACTTCTATACCTATCACCTCCTCCCCCTCTCTGTACATCTTCTCCCGATCCCTTTCTCTGTCGCTCTCCTTCCCGTTTTATATTACCCTTCCTCCCACCACTCTGTCCATCTCTTCTTCCCTGCTCTCTTTCACCTTCAGCCTCGTTTTTTGCTATAGCACACTCATATTCTGTAATCATAAGCCGATAAGCCACAACACAACGTTCCTGTCTCCTAACAACGTTTCACTTGTAAACATTTACAATAAATCGGTCAAGAACTTTGAGATCTTTGGTAACAACGTTTCCCCAGTTATATATTACATATTTATTTATAAATTATACATATATTAAAATATAGGTATATACAAACACACATGTATTCGAATACAATCTGTCAACATTTCAAAGCAGTCTGTGAAGAACTTTCGGAGATTTACGATTCCGAACAAGAGAACATTTACATTTTTATTCATATACAGAGTCAGCCAGAAAAATGTATACACTCTTTGTCAGGCTTTATCGAGATATCGATACTGTCCTTCGATTTGAGTTGAGAGTGTGTTGCAGTATGGTCTTTGGCTCAACAAATGTTAGTACTTTCATCTCGGTACTTAGAAAACAAGATGGCTGAAGCACGCTTGACATTCGAGCAACGAAACTGTATTGTGAAGGGGTTTTTCAAGTTTGATAATGCCGTTGAAGTGCAACGTCAGTGGAGGCGGGAGTTTGAAACAGAACCGCCAACGCGCCTAACAATTAAACGCATCATTGACAAGTTTGAATTGCATGGAACGATTTGTGATATTCGCAAAGGAAGATCAGGAAGACAGCGTAAAGGTTCAAGTCCTGCTTCGTCGGCTGTTGTGTTGGAAACCTCTGTTAATTCTCCACAGAAGTCTGCCACGCAATGTGCACGTAAAGTGGGGGTTAGTAGTACAAGTGTACGAAGAATTCTGAAAGCTGCAAAGTGGAAAGTTTACATTCAACGATTACTGCACGAGATTAATGATGACGAAGCCGAATGCAATTTTGCGAATGGTATCAGCAAATGGTAACTGATGACAAACAATTTGTGACGAAGGCAGTGTGGAGTGACGAGGTACAATTTAAACCTAATGGAATCGTGAATCGGCATAAAGGTGTGTACTGGGCACCGTAAAATCCGCATGTTTATGTGGATAAAGCCGTCAATCTACCAGGGGTTCATTTGTAGTGTGGACTACCATTTAGGGGCTTAGTAGGATACTGTTTCTTTGATGCTACTCTCACTGAAGAAGTGTACCTGGAAATGTTACGCACATCATTTTTGCCAGACATACGTGCGATTTATGGAGCTGATGAAGAGGTCTTCTACCAACAGGACGGGGCGCCACCACACTGCCACCTAGCCGTACGACCTTTCCTGGATGACAATTTTCCGAGGACTGGACTGGACGAAGAGAGCCCATTGAGTTCCCTCCACGCTCGGCAGATCTAACACCTATGGATTTTTACTTGTGGGGAACTGTGAAAGATAACGTGTATCGAGTAAGCTACGCACGCTGGAGGAACTTCGCCAGGAGATTATAGCGACGGGTTCAGCGATCTCAACTGTAACATTGACTGACGTAGTTGCGGCGACCTCTCGTCGTTCCGTTGTGTGTATAGCCGCCAATGGTGAACATTTTGACATTTAAAGTAACCATGTGCTAAACTGTAGGTTGTACAACATGTGTGATCAATTATTAAATGTAAAATAAACACATAAGTAATACTTTTCGTTCCTTAAAGTGTGTATACGTTTTTATAGCGGACTCAGTAGATTGTTAATTAATAGTTCTGTATTAGACTCTGTAGTGGAAGTACCTCAGCCCCAAGCCAGATTTGTTTGTTCTTGCATCTGAATATACTTAACGTGACTCCATGAAAGCGAGGGACACAAATGGCACTATACGCATGGAATTGATATAGTATTTGCGATTGTGTTAGTTACAGTTACGGTTTGCGACTTGTTATTGGTAGATTGCCTTTACTGAAGGGATTTCATCAATTTGTATGCTGTGCGGAAGCTTTCGGCGCATCAGCTCCTTTTCTTTAATGATTTATAATCATTACGGGGAAGTGACCGTTTTTCTCCGGAAAAACTAGATACTCTTTGGAAGCTTTTTAGAAAACCGCGATAGTTGCGATTTCTCTCCGCACTGGGTACGAAGTCTAATAATTGGAAGAATATTTAAGGCTTGTTAACTGATATACTTAAAGACAAGTAATATATTTTAAGATTTTAAACATGGCTGCAGCAGCAACTGTTAAAATTCTTCACAATAAAGGATGGCAGCCAAAAACAGTTGCAGGAGAATTTTTTTATTAAAATTCTTGACCAAGGTTTCGGTACATATAAATATACCTTCATCAGAAGTACATTTCCTGAATAGAAAGACACATTCATTAGAAAAGAAAATATATTTTAGGCCCCTTTGTACGGAATCTCATTGGATCAATGAGTCTAGTCCCCAGGTGCATTCAAGTTCGAATGGGCCGTTTGTGAATTATAAACTCACTCACCCACGATAAGCTAGACTCCATAGATACGGGGTTAGCCACACTGCTCACGTGATAGCTATAAACAAAATTAGTGATACTTTCAAGCGCTACCGCCACCTCGGGCAAGCGTTAGAAGTTGAAGTTACAGCTTTATTGAAACATACGTTTCACCCGGTATTCTAGCAAGACAGCCGTGCGTCTACGCAAAATTAGCTTGTAGCATATTTCAACGAAGTGTATAATAGAGCCGCTATTGTTCACTACACACAGAGTGCATAAAAATATGTGTCAGAAGCTTTGGGAATTTATTCTTGACATCAAAATATTACAAGAAGTCCATATAGATATGGGTCCGAAAATTCTTCGTTACGGAGGTATGAAAGGAATTTTCTGCAATGGTGCAATTTACCTGAAATGTGCTTTTTTACTCACTTTGTTGCTTACAGCTGCTCATGGCATTTCTTCTGTTTTAGAGTAACTTCCATCACAGCGTACCGCAACGATGTATACAGTGTCTGAAATGGCGGATATGCGCTACATGTAAGACTTAGGACGTGGGACTGTGGACAGAGTATGGCAACTTATTGCTAAACGTTACCATACCCGCCAGCTTTTCAAAAGGGCTATCAGTAAAACCCACGCGCGACAAAAAATTAACGATTTTCGACGTACCACAGCTTGACGAAAATGATAATACTTCTGGGCTAAAAAATACGATAATTCACGCTTCAAACAGGAAACCTCAATGAAATCACATCTACTTGTATCATAGCCGAATGATTTGTAGATGAACATAACAGTCAAGAAGAAATCCAGGTTAAACACCAGCAGACGTGGCGAATATTGGTTTGGAGCATACAAAACACGACTTCATTGATAAATTAAGCAGATATGTGATAACTGAAAAAAGCTTTACACAACAGAACTTTTTTAACGTAACACAGGAAATAAATAATACAATACACACTGCTAATTACACGCTAGTTCGAGTTTAAAGTCATAGTTGTGGCCTTCTTGGCTTCCTGCAAAAAGTCTTGAGGAAATGTTTTTATAACAGCGACTAGAACTCCTCGTCTTTAAAACACGAAGTCTCGAGAGATTCATTGTACATGGATTATCTGAACTATGTTCTACTTTTCTTCAGAAGGCCGATAACATGCTCACATTCTGCACTGGTATGGGGCATGGTGAGAATAGAGAGCAGAAATCTAGAAATGCGGTTATACTTAAGTAGTCCATCGACTCCTGAATTCTCGATATCTGTGCCCAACTGGAAGCACTTGTAGCATCTTGATTTGGAGCCAAAGTGTCATCTACCTGAAGGGCGGTGAACTATCTCTGAAGGTCAATCACCGCCTCATCTGCAGCTTCATTCTCTTCCTTGCAAAACATGATAGGAAACTTTTTCAAGAAAAAACTAATGGAAGAAAACTGTGCGTCTTCAATTCTATCCAACCTAACAACTTAGCGTGCTTTAACACATCATCCTTGAGTAGAAAAATGTTGATGATATAGTCACAGCCAGTACAAAAGTAGTTTCTCACTGATGAAAAGAAAGGGGATTTATCTGTATCCTGGAGATCATTCACTATGTTTGAAGTCTGAATGCCAACAACTAACTCAATATAACTTCTTAGCTTCTGAATCAAGTTGCACTCAACTTCAAGTAATGAGGAGCTTTTGACAATTTTGGGCTAAACAAACTTGGTGAAAAACTGCTTTTGGAACTCCATTAGAAGTTGTAATAAAAAGTGAACTTTTGGGAAGAAGTCTGAAGGGGAGCGATCAATTTGTCGAACAGAAGAATAGTAATATGAAGGAAAGTGCAGAAGACCTTGTTCAAGATTGAGGACAGGATCATAAATAATCTTTCCTCACGTGTTGTAGCAGAAGTCTTACTTTTTAGAGTGGGTTTGTCACATTTGGAAGAATATGCTATTCTTTTAGGGGCATGTGTAGTAGCAGAATCAAGAATTCTCTTCTAATACTCTTTGGATCCACATTGTTCAACTCTAGGTGTTCTGAAATATGTCAAGCTTGTGGAAATGTTCTGGGTACATAATATCACTTCCTCCTTGAAGAAAGAAAGAAGTACATCCCACCGCCCCAGTAATCTATCCAAAGAACTGCCTAAAGATAACCACCTAGTACATACATGCTTCAGAATTTTCTTTGCCTCTTTATTGCGCAAGTTCTGAAATTTCTGAAGGCAATCTTTTCTTTTGACACTCTTCTCTAAAAAAATAAAATATAGCAACAAGGAGTTCATCCACTTTAAGTGATAATCTTCCAGCCCCCTTTTTCAGATGCTAGATTATTAACTCATGTGGTAAATGCAACCTATGATGGCAATACCTTGTTGAACTTCCTTCAGAACTGCTGAAAGCCCATTTTTGTCTTCTGCCATAATAGGAGCACCGTCGGAGCAGAAAGCCACACGGTTTTCAGTTGGCATGTTATAAGAATTCCTCTTTGATAACATCAGGTTACCTATGTTTCGCTCTGCTGAATCCCCTTATGGGGACAGTGCTCTCTACTTTTTCCCGCGCAATATCATGGACTATGACGACAACAGGATAGAACTTGACATTCGTATCAATGCTTCCATCCATTGCAGAAGCATATGGTCCGGTCTGAAGGCACTTAACAATTTCAGACGATGCATTTTATTTACAATGCATGACGTTCTCGTGCGACCACAGCTATATTTCTTCGCAATTTCTGATGTGGGAAATATCTTCGTAAAGAAAGCACCAGCATGATTAATTGCACTTAAGGGCACATTTTGTTCCCCCAAAAAGGAAGTAAACAGACACTCGGCTCTAATTATGTCACTGTCAACGTTTCCAGAATCGGCAAAAAAGTGTTTATTTACTTGTTATCTTCCTTCGATTTAACATAATTACGTGTTTACCGCACTTCACATGACTACTTAAATTTTATCTTCCACCATGTGCAATATAAGTATCACACCCACACACCGTTCAAAAGGCGCATTTTTCTCCCTTTGCTAATTTTAGTATGCACGGAAAATCAACATGATTCTTTAAATGTCTGGAAGTACTGTTTCTTGTCTAATTTATTCATGAATCCTACAATAGCAATATAACGTGTGAAACTGTCAGAGAACAAATGTCTCGATATGTACTGATACATCGAAAGCAACCTAGATCACTGAACGTCGTATAAAATTTTAACAGACATTCAAAGCGTCGAACACTTCAGTGAAACCTGTCAAACTAAACAATGTCTTAAACCATTAAATGAACACGACGCTAAACTCGTGGACAAAGAATACGCACGTGGCAAAAATCATACACACTTGAAACGAATGTAATTAGTCCAGACGTGGTCAAAGAACATGGGTTAAATCATAACATGGGAACGGAGCGGAACAAATAATTTGCTGAGCAGAGACTGTAGACACGTAATATTCACATGGATGAGCTGTTATCCCGGCTTTAAACTCAATTCCAATGAAGATACAAACATCACACGGTTAAAAGATCCAATCATATCAAAGAATGAGTTACCGACTATCGTAGACTTGCCTTGAGCCCACGCAAACAATCGACTGCACGAAAGTGGGGTGATAATAGAATCTTTTCGTCCGCGAATTAGTGAAATGACACCGACCATCCGCAAAAACGGTAAAATGCTTCAATTTCCGTAAATCTTACGGATAAACAGTTAAGTTGGCAGATTTGCGTCACCCTGGTAGGCGGTAACCTTGTGCAAGAACGTTTGGACGACTCCACTCGCGATCGACAGGTTCACTCGAGAGGAGAGTTGCAGATGGTGCGAGACAACGCCAAGAACGAAAGCCTGAGACTGGAGGGCGGGTTCTCCGTACTGTGGACGAACCTCCATCATCTAGTACAAGGAGATTTTCGGGAAGGGACACAGCTAATCACATGACGATCTGGAGCATTATGCATGAAAATCTTCTTTACCCCTATTACTGCCAAAGGGTGCAAGTATTAAATGAGGCAGACTTTTAGTCGAGAATACCTTCCTCTCAACGCATGTAATGGCAGTGTGCAGTGTTTTTGCAGTTCTTATCGTATACCTTGTTCATGAAAAGATTGGCTTTTCACATGATAGGATGTTCAATCATCATAACACACACTCAAGTCTGGAAATTTTTGGTGACTTTTTTTTTTAAGGAATCCGTGATCCCACGAACACATGTATTAGTATCCGACACCCAGGTCGATAGCAGACAGGAGTCGATTGTCGAGCACTGCAGGAGGCAGTGAGATTAGTGTCGGGTGAAAGCCGTACTGGAAAGACTGGCAAAAATAAAAAATGGCGGTCCAGCTGAGTATGGTGTCAATGGCAGATGTGCCGAGTGAGGAGTAAATTGTAAATCCAGCGGAGTGTGACAAAGGAGCGCGTCCGCTTACCGTCGTGGGGTTGACCCTCATCAATACCGATTCGCGAGTGATATAAAACCAAAAGTGACAAGTGCCGAATTACGTTTTTCGCGCCAACCGCGTCGGCCTGCAACAGCCATGGATTGCAGTGAGGATTGTTCTGAATGTTAACCATCATCATTGCGTGTGACGAAGTACTTAAAATCAGCAACCAATAAAAGATATAACCGTAATTAAAAGTGTAAGGCGAAGATAGCAACTGACTCAGAATTTGTGTGTTAATAGAAAATACGTTTCAGTTTTTGTATCGCAACTTTTGTGGCCTTTAGCAACAGAAAAACTTTCAATCATTAACTATTCCGTCTCAGAACAGCCGCACTCTGTTGAAATACCCCCGAAAACACAGCAGGGAACCCAATGGCCTTTCATCCATTAAGCACACGATCATATATTCATAATAATTAACTGTTTGGCGGCTTCGGTAAATCACACCCAATAAACGATATAACGGGGGTGTTTAAATATTCAGAGGCAGCGATCTTATAATCTATATAAAAATCTGTGAAAAACCTGCTGAGCAGTTTCAGCAACTGAGGTCAACAAGTCTGGGCTTATGAAACCCCACATGAATTGTGACAAGGCGTACACCGGAGGCTCAGCCTCGACGTGTGGGGGTGGAATCATTCATGATCATCTCATTCGTCCCTATTTCTATCCTCAGCGTTTTACTGCACAAATGTATCTGCAGTTTGTCAGACATGAGTTGCTTCATTTACTTGATGCTGTATCTTCGCACGTCATCCAACGAATGTGGCTTATATCTCGATAATCAATTCCCAAACAGGTGGACTCTTCGAGGTGGATCCATTGCATAGCCTGTCTGATTGATTTGAATCTAATCGATCTTCTTCCCTTTCGGGACATTTAAAATCGTTGGCGTATTCAACACCCGTACCCAACGTCGACGTCCTGAGGGATTGTATCGAAAATGAATTTGACCAAATACGGAACATATCGGAAGTTGTCCACAATATGTGGCGAAGTGTGGAATGCAGGGCGACGAGACGAGTGGAAACAGGAGGTGGTCATTTTGAGTAACTTCTGCAAATATAAATTTATTCGGTAAATGTCTTACTTTTGAGTCATGAATAATAAATCCCTTCATACACGGAAATGTGTTTGGTAAATGTATCATTTTTGTGCCTTGGAAAATAGGCCCTTTCTTTATTAGTTTTTCCATGTGCTCACTTCGCAACGGCTTGTTTTTCATCTTTTATTGCATAAAATGTTTAGATATCTATCACATTTATAGCAGGTTTCAGAACAGCTTGAAAATGGCCCAATATAAAATCCTAAACATGTAGTTGGCTCTTCTCGACAACTGGAGCCGTTTATCATCAATTAACAAACATCCTTTCATTCGTTCCTAATGAACGATTTTCGGACCCATGTTCTTATGAACTGCTTGTAACATTTCGATGTCAAGAATAAATCCCTATGATTCCTTACATGTTTTTATACACCGTGTGCAGATAAACGATCTGTGGATGACATAGCACGCTCCGTAAGGCTGTTCGCTGATGATCCTGTTGCATTTACGAGGTGCATTCAAGTAATATCTCTCCGATTTCTTTTTCTTAGGATTTGAAATAGATAGAAACATACGGTTTGTATAAAAATACGCATGCACTCATTGTGCATGTAAATCGTCTGATGTAATTTGACTATACTTCGATACCCTTTTTTTTAATTTTTTGACGTTGTCTTGTAACCTCTCTTGAAGACACTGTAATGCTGTTCTTAGACCGACGAGCAATACCAAAGAAACCGTCGAACAAGTGTTTCCTAAACCACTGTTTTTTCCTTCTGTGATTTTTAAGCCGTGGCAATAAGGTACAGCAGGTAAGGAAACCCATAGAAAGATTACTGATTTTTTTAGTAAACCCGTTATGCTTAACAAACTCCTATGGTATATGCTACAAGTTGGCGTTGGGCTTCACGTGCAAGACTACTGTTACATTTCAGAGGTGTTATTTTACTTTCTCCCACATCTCTCTCACCAAATTACCACGAGGGGGAAAAATCGAAGAAATTAGGTCATATGGATGTTTAGCAATAGTCGGTATCAGCGCTCAGCATTTGCGAATAGCACAGGGAATGGGGAAATGGTAGTGGTTTGAGTTGAATAGATGTAGATGTACGCATTGTGCCGCATTGTGGCACATGATACACTGTTTACTCTTCGACAATCTCATTCCCTAGATACGTCACCGATATCATAATATATGAGATGTGATCACCCGGTAACCGTACGATTAATTGCCTCCCGCCATCAGCACAGGCGAGCTGTGGCCTGGATTGAAGCAGCTAGCGATATAACACATCATTAACAGACGACGCTGCGTCGGCTTGACGCGACGATGAGAACATGCCATTACGGCAGCTGGTTCGTTTAATCCTTCACCTGTGTCGGAATTCGAGTTTTACCTTACTTTTGAGGCTTTATCTCATGCCGATAGAAATTCTTCTCAGACGCGAGTGCACGCAACTATTCGAGTTTACGTTACTATTTGTTTTGTTACTGGTGAGTACGGAAATGAAATGTGATCAGCCACGACCCGTCCACCTGCATTATGATGAGAGGCACGCAGATCTCAAAGATGAGGTACGAATGTTGTAAAAACCTCGAAGGCCGTATAAAAGGTTTAAACGGCGGAAAAGACGCGTCCATAGTTAAATAATAAAATTCATAAAATGCTGAGGAAGCAGACGCTGTTGTACTCTCGGTTCAAGAGAGACCTCTGAAATGTCAACAAGCGAAAGTTCGTGGAAACTCGCGAGTCTGCAAAAAGATCGGTGTGCGAAGCACACACTTCCACCATCATACTTCAACGAAAGATTTTGCCACGAATCCTTGAAAATTCTGGTTCTAAATATATATTCACTACGTGGGTCAGTCCCTCGCCGACCAGTATGATGTGCCAATAGACGTCACCAACAGGAAAGCCAAGTTTTAAGTTTCGCTCAATTATTCAAAATGTCAGTCACAATCGCATTATTTATTTTGCCACCAACCGGTTTCAACCCGCGATGGGGTCATCTTCAGGACAATTTACACCATTTGGTCGCTCTCTGGAGTAGTCATTCTGTCTGTGCACGGTTGGTAATTATGCATAGTTGCCAACCGTGCACAGGCAGGGTGACGACTCCAAAGAGGGCAATTTACACCATTTGGTCGCTCTCTGGAGTCCAGAGAGCGACAAAATGGTGTAAATTTCCCTGAAGATGACCCCATCGCGGGTTGAAACCGGTTGGCGGCAAAATAAATAATGTGAGTGTGACTGACACTTTGAATAACTGATTACAAGTAAATTTATCGCTGTTAGCTCCATACAACTATGTTCTCTAAAAATTGTAAGTTTTGCGTTTAAATTATCATTACTGCATTAGGATCGTACAGACATACTCCAGTTTGACTGTTGCACAGACTCCCGTATGGAAGACATAGTAATAAACAGGCCTCCCTTGTGTTGATAAGCAACTGAAAGAGCTGGAAACAAACATGTCACTAGGTGGAGACGGAATGCCAATTCGCTTTCAAAGAGAGTACTCTAAGGGATTACTTAGCTTACATTTCTCACGAACCTTTCGGCTATCGCAAAGTCTCAAGCGACTTGACAAAACAAAAAACCAGGTGATTTCTGCATATAAGAAGGGTAAAAGAACGGATCCACAAAATACAGACCGATGTCTGTAACAACTCCGAAGCTTATTTTAAGTTCGAATATAATTACAGAAAAGCATATATAGATATTATTCTTGACCTGCTTCTGTTATATCAACTATTATCAATTGCAGGAGTAAACTATCAGGAAAATCCATATGTAATATACACAGACCAAAAAATCGAAATATAGTTGTACCTTTGAACATCAAAATCATATACAGTAAAAAAAATTCATATTTCTCGTAGAAGAGCTTTTCGTGTGCCAAACGTAACAATGACAACGCGTGGAGTGCAACATAATCAGATTTTTACAATATCATGAATATAGGAGTACATTCTTGACAGTTAACAGGCGACTGCCATCTCGAGCCTACGTTACCTCAGATGACGCAAGATTCAAATATTCCAGAGTAAAAATATAAAACGATTTCTAAGAAACTCGTTGGTAAAATCAGAGGGAACACTAGTTAACAAAACTAATTCTATGATGGCACCACGTGGTTACTATCAATGAACAACATTCGATGAGTGCAAACATAAGGAAACCTAGGGCTAAGGTGCAGAACATGTAAATCAAGTTCAATTTACGTATGAAAATAACATCTTGTAATACCTGCATTAGTAGTGAGCTGCATTACACATCACTTCGATTAAATAAAATATCTAAGCATAACGTTGCTAATCGAGATAAAATGGAGCGAGCACGTAAGAGCAGTAGCAGGGAAAGCGAATAGTAGACTTTGGTTTATCGAGAGATTCTTCAGAAATTGTGATTCATCTGTACAGAAGACCGCTTATACGGCAGTAGAGCAACCAATTTTTGAATACTGCTGGAGTGTTTGGGATCCGCACCAGGTTGGTTTGAGGAAAGACATTGAAGCAATTCAGAGGCGGGCCGCTAGCTTTTTAGGTTCGAACTACACGTAAGTATTACGGAGACACTTTCGGAACTCAAATGGGAATGGAGAGAAGGCCACTTTCTTTTCGATGGGCACTACTGAGAAAATTTAGGGAACCGGCATTTGAAGCCGACTGCAGAACGACCCTACTGCCACGAACGTACATTTCGCTTAAGGACCAAGGAGGTAAGACAATTTAGGGCTGTTACGGAGGCATATAGACTGTCGTTTTTCCCTCGCTCTACTTGCGAGTGGGAGAGGAAGGGAAATGATCAGCAGACGTACAAGGTACACCTCGCCACGCACCATCCGGTGGCTTGCTGGGCACGTATGTAAATATAGATAGGATAAAAATGATAAGATTCGCTTATGACATTGCTATCATTTGTAAAGGCGAAGATGAATTACGAGATCTATTTAATGGAATGAACAGCTTCCGAGTACAGAATATGGACTGAGAGTCAACTGAAGAATGGCGTACGTAAAGAGAAGTAGCAGAAATGAGAACAGAGAGAAAGTTGACTTTACAATTTGTCATGAGAACGCTAAGCCACTCCGCTAACTTAGACGCGAATCAATGCATGGTGGGCGAAGCAAAGACGACATAAAAAGTAGACTTATCAAACGGCAAGGAAAGCATTCCTGACCAAGAGGAGTCTACTCAGATAGAGATTAGGATACATCCATGACGACCACGGATGCAAGTGCTCCTCGGAAGTGAAGGGACAGATTGACACACGAAAGGAATCCGTGGCGGGCCGCATCAAACCAGTCATATTGCTCAAGAAATATTCTACTTTCTATACGATATCCCTTTATGTACACTACTGCTACACCAAGAAAAAATGCAGATGATAAACGGGTATTCATTGGACAAATATATTACACTAGAACTGACATGTGATTACATTTTCAAGCAATTTGGGTGCATATATCCTGAGAAATCAGTACCCAGAACAACCACCTCTGGCCGTAATAACGGCCTTGATACGCCTAGGCATTGAGTCAAACAGAGCTTGGATGGCGTGTACAGGTACAGCTGCCCATGCAGCTTCAACACGATGCCACAGTACATCAAGAGTAGTGACTGGCGTATTGTGACGAGCCAGTTGCTCGGCCATCATTGACCAGACGTTTTCAATTGGTGAAAGATCTCGAGACTGTGCTGTCCAGGGCAGCAGTCGAACATTTTCTGTATCCAGAAATGCCCTTACAGGACCTGCAGCATGCGGTCGTGCATTATCCTGCTGAAATGTAGGGTTTCGCAGGGATCGAATGAAGGGTAGAGCCACGGGTCGTAACACATCTGAAATGTAACGTCCACTATTCAAAGTGTCGTCAATGCGAACAAGAGGTGACCGAGACGTGTAACCAATGGCACCCCATACCATCACGCCGGGTGATACGCCAGTATGGCGATGACGAATACACGCTTCCAATGTGCGTTCACCACGATGTCACCAAACACGGATGCGAGCATCATGATTCTGTTAACAGAACCTGGATTCATCCGAAAAAATGACGTTTTGGCATTCGTGCAGCCAGGTTCGTCGTTGAGTACACCATCGTAGGCGCTCCTGTCTGTGGTACAGCGTCAAGGGTAACCGCAGCCATGGTCTCTGAGCTGATAGTCCATGCTGCTGCAAACGGCGTCGAACTGTTCGTGCAGATGGTTGTTGTCTTGCAAACGTCCGCATCTGTTGACTCGGGGATCGAGACGTGGCTGCACGATCCGTTACAGCCATGCGGATAAGATGCCTGTCATCTCGACTGCTAGTGATACGAGGCCGTTGGGATCCAGCACGGCATTCCGTATTACCCTCCTGAACCCACCGATTCCGTATTGTGCTAACAGTCATTGGATCTCGACCAACGCGAGCAGCAATGTCGCGATACGATAAACCGCAATCTCGACAGGCTACAATCCGACCTTTTTCAAAGTCGGAAACATAATGTTACGCATTTCTCCTCCTTACACGAGGCATCACAACAACGTTTCACCAGGCAACGCCGGTCAATTGCTGTTTGTGTATGAAAAATCGGTTGGAAAGTTTCCTGATGTCAGCACGTTGTCGGTGTCGCCAACGGCGCCAACCTTGTGTGAATTCTCTGAAAAGCTAATCATTTGCGTATTACAGCATCTTCTTCCTGTCGGTTAAATTTCGCCTCTGTAGCGCGTCATCTTCGTGGTGTAGCAGTTTTAATGGCCAGTAGTGTAAATTAGCGTCAGTCGGGATTTTCATTTCCTTTATGCTTTACATTTAACAAATGTGCAACCTTCAATTCCAAAGAACCTTACTGTTAGGATTTTGCTTTACACTGACTGTAAAGAGAATTCTGGGAACCGGCATCACACTAGTGGTTTCTGTTTGGCTATGACTTATGGTGGCGGCAGTTCCCAGCCTGACCGCTTGGCTGATGGCACAAGTGTTGGCTTCAGAATGGGACTACGGAATGAGACCCGGAAACTGGTAGCGAGGACGAAAGATAATTAAAAAGGTGTGGCATGTCTACTTCCAAAACAAATATTTCATCTGCTACGACTTGCCAACAAAATTCACCTTCAACGAAATCGATAAAATCGCGAGAAAGAATTTGACTAATAGAAGCCATGTACTGGATGGAGAAAGCAGAATACAAACGAAAGCGACACTTTCTTCGTCCGAAAGGAACCGCAATACGAGCGTTGATGTTCTCAATATACACAGACGGTTTAACAACATTAGCAGCACCGTAAGAGTGCTAGGAAATGGTGCTATTGTCTTCAGCTCAGCATCGTCGTTGGATGATCGTCACGAAATACAAGAACACACTGCCAAAATTTCCATTTGGTTCAGTGGATCACTGCTCTCTTTAAATGTGCGCCGGCCGGAGTGGTCGAGCGGTTATAGGCGCTACAGTCTTGAACCGCGCGACCGCTACGGTCGCAGGTTCGGATCCTGCCTCTGGTGTGATGTCCTTAGGTTAGTTAGGTTTAAGTAGTTCTAAGGTCTAGGGGACTGATGACCTCAGAAGTTAAGTCCTATAGTGCTCAGAGCCATTTCAACCATTTAAATATGCATAAATTGCGTAAATGGAAAACAACGCCAATATCAAGGAGAAAGAAATCAATAGTATCCGATTACAAGAGAAGTGGCGAACAGATTGAGCATAACGTGGTATTTAGGCATAGTATTAAGACGGGATATGAAATGGGACAATCACGTAAAATCAGTACTATGGATGGCATTAGAAAACTGATTTGTTGGAACAGTTCTGGAAAAACACATCGCATCTTTCAAGCGAGAATAGAACAGAAAATCGGTAAACTGATACCACACATCCACTTCCACACACACTAAATTGGCTTGCGGAGTGTAAATGTGAATGTCGATATAAGAAGCTAGCGTAGCTATTTCTGTCGCACAGTGCACGGATAGAATGAGAAAGAAAAGGGTAAAATAAACGATTCGAAATGCTTAGATGTATATACTGACGTAGTATATCCAGCCGTCGTTGATTAGACCACAAGAAAACGCAATTATACAAAATTACAGAGTTGTGGCAGAAAGGACAGTGCATCGCGAGAAGTCACGTGAGGCAAGCCGGTCGTCTCCATCGCACAAACCTGAGTACACGAACACTCTTGATTTACAGCGCGTCTTCCAGTAGCACTCTCTGACCGTGGAACTCAGTCTGAAATGTAGGAGAGTTGGAGAAGTTATTTAAACTTTGCTCGTGAATCCAGAAGGGCAGTTGCCGTCACAGAAGTTGCTGACGAGCACTTACAAGTAGGGAAGGGCTGCGGAAGGAAAATAGCTGGAGTTGAGGACGCAAGCAGCGGTACAAGGGGGTTAAAAGCGAGCGCGAGAGGAAACTTCAGTGGACGATGCATGTGAGCGCCAATGCCCGCGTTTCTCAAAGACCTTGTGGGGGACGAGTGAGCTTTCACAGGGCAGACTAGCGTACAGAGCTGCAACAAGGCAGTATTTGAGCTGACAACAACAACGTGTGTTACGAGTAATAAAAATGTAAATGTCGTGTGACTAGGGCCACCCGTCGGGTAGACCGTTCGCCGGGTGCAATTCTTTCGATTTAACGCCACTTCGGTGACATGCGCGTCGATGGGGACGAAATGATGATGATTATGACAGCTCAACACCTAGTCCCTGAGCGGAGAAAATCTCCGACCCAGCTGGGAATCGAACCCGGGCCCTTAGGATTCACATTCTTCCGTGCTGACCACTCAGCTACCGGGGACGGATTTACGAATAATGAACGTAATGTACTTATGATAGGGCAGTGAAGCTAATTTTGGGGAGCATATGTACACTACTGGCCATTAAAATTTCTACACAACGAAGATGACGTGCTACAGACGCGAAATTTAACCGACAGGAGGAAGATGCTGTAATATGCAAATGATTAGCTTTTCAGAGCATTCACACAAGCTTGGCGCCGGTGGCGACACCCACAACGTGCTGACATGAGGAAAATTTCCAATCGATTGCTCCGCGACATTGCGCCTCGTATCACTAGCAGTCGAGATGACAGGCATCTTATCCGCATGGCTGTAACGGATCGTGCAGCCACGTCTCGATCCCTGAGTCAACAGACGGGGACGTTTGCAAGGCAACAAACATCTATGAATCCAGGTTCTGTTGACAGCATCATGATGGTCGCATCCGTGTTTGGCGACATCGCGGTGAACGCACACTGGAAGCGTGTATTCGTCATCGCCATACTGGCGTATCACCCGGCGTGATGGTATGGGGTGCCATTGGTTACACGTCTCGGTCACCTCTTGTTTGCTTTGACGGCACTTTGAACAGTGGACGTTACATTTAAGATGTGTTACGACCCGTGGCTCCACCCTTCATTCGATCCCTGCGAAACCCTACATTTCAGCAGTATAATGCACGACCGCATGTTGCAGGTCCTGTACGGGCCTTCCTGGATACAGATAATGTTCGACTGCTGCCCTGGCCAGCACATTCTCCAGATCTCTCATCAACTGAAAACGTCTGGTCAATGGTGGCCGAGCAACTGGCTCGTCGTCACAATACGCCAGTCGCTGCTCTTGATGAACTGTGGTATCGTGTTGAAGCTGCATGGGCAGCTGTACTTGTACACGCTATCCAAGCTCTGTTTGACTCAATGCTCAGGCGTATCAAGGCCGTTATTACGGCCAGAGGTGGTTGTTCTGGGTACTGATTTCTCAGGTTCTATGCACCCAAATTGCGAGACAATGTAATCACATGTCAGTTCTAGTATAACATATTTGTCCAATGAATACCCGTTATCTTCTGCATTTCTTCTTGATGTACAAACTGGCCAGTAGTGTAGAACCTGAATTTACATGAATTAGTGGATGATTGTTGTAAAGCAGCTACGAAACACTGAAATGGTTAGATATTTAAATCATTTCGTTATCAGTTACCATTACTGGTTTTTTGAACAAATCTTCTGATCACTACCTGGTTGTAATAAGTCGAAGTACAATATGTTCCGTCCTCCTCCACTATCGTGAAGTATGGTGCTGTACTCAGCTCCCAATGAGAAATAACAGTTTCTTGTACTGCTGCTGTAAGTGCCGGAAGTAGCTACCAGAAAAATAAGCACACTATCTGTCAGAAAGTATCTGGACGCATAATACTGGATATTAACATGGGATGTGTCCACCCTTCGCATTTATGACGCCTTGAATTGTGTTAGGCGCAATTTCAGTGAAGTGTGTGAAAGTCTGTGGAGGAATGACATCACTTTCTTCTACAGGGGCCTGGAGCAAAGTCTCTGCTCTATCTCTTCCCAAATGTGATCCATCGGGTTCAGGTGGGAACTCTTGGCAGGCCACTCCATTTCAGAGATGTTACTGTGCAAAAACAATTGCTTCGCAGATGCTGCTTTGTGATAAGGCACATTGTCAGGCTGACGCAGTCATCGTCTCCTAACTGTTCTTGTACTGTACGCAGTACATTGAGTATCATCTTTATCTATCATAGGGGAAAAATAGGCTAAAGATGTGAACTGAAGTTTGTGTTAGGGAGGGCACTGACTAAGGCAGTCCGTGCAGCTGTGTTATAGTGCTCTGGTGGTGTAATAGCTAGCATACCTGCCTAATAAGCAAGGAGACCTGGGTTCAAGTCCTGACTATGGCAAAAATTTTAAGTCATTTCTTCAGCTTCCATCATTATCGTACTTTAAAAAGTGTTCGCATCCATGCCTTTAGAATTTTCTTAGGCGCAGTAAAGAGACCACAACTTATCCGCGAAAAACATCTCCGTACTGTAAAACCACCTTATCTGTGTTTCACTGGTGGTGCCATACATGATGCAAGGTAACACTCTCCATGCATTCGTTAAAACCAAATCTTTCCATCGTAGGTTACAGCGTGATTCATCACTCCAAATCATTCGTTTCCATTCATCCACTGTCCAGTGACGCCGTTCTTCACATCACTTCAAGCGTCGCTTAGCACTGTTAACATATACGTCTGGCTTACAACGAGCTACTCCACCATTGTACTCCATCCTTTTTCCCTCCCAAAGGCAGTCATTACGGAAGCTGGACTGTTAGTAGCACTTCAGAACTAAACGATGGATGGTCTCCGCTGATTTCATGTGATTTTTAGAATCACCCTGAGCAACGCTCGACGGTCCAGCTGCGTCTGACCATGAGATCTACCTAAATGGTATTTTCATTCTGCAGCGGAGTGTGTGCTGATATGTAACTTCCTGACAGATTAAAACTGTGTGCCGGACCGAGACTCGAACTCGGGACCTTTGCCTTTCGCGAGCAAGTGATCTACCAACTCAGCTATCCAAGCCCGACTCACGACCCTCTCCTCACAATTTTACTTCCGCCAGTACCTCATCTCCTACCTTCCAAACTTCACAGAAGCTCTTATGCGAAGGTAGGATACGAGGTACTGGCAGAATTGAAGCTGGTCGTAAGTCATGCTTGGGTAGCTCAGCTGCCAGAGCACTTGCCCGCGAAAGGCAGAGGGGCTGAGTTCGAGTCTCGGTCCGGCACACAGTTTTAATCTGACAGGAAGTTTCATTAGATCTACCTGGCCATGGTTCAGCCGTGGTTGTTTCTTGGCATTTCCAGTGCAAAACCCCGTGGTGAGTGGTTGTGAAATCATGCCGGAACAATGGAACTGCCCTGACTGCGTCTTACAACCCCTTAAGACCAGACGTTAAATTTTAATTGCCCACCATAATCGCTATCACAGAACTGACCCTAACTTGGAATCCTAAGGTAGGACATTTCTATAAAATCCTGCTGAACCACTATTTGTTACTCAGTCGATTAATAATAATAATAATAATAATAATAATAATAAAGAATAGGCCTCCGGTATGTTCTGCCAGTCGTAAAAGGCGACGAAAAGAACAAACCACTAAAAGGGCTAACCCCCCTTTTAGTGTGATTAGTTGGTTCCGGACAGAACTAAAGAAGCCTCGGACAAGCGCCGTCATGGTCGGGGACGACGCTTGAACCCTATGCCCGCCCACAATGGTAACGACACTGCTAGCCAACTGGAAAATGATTCAAATCCAAATAGAGGTGTTTTGCAGGATATGCTTCCTGCAACCACCCTAGAAGGAAAACAAAGACAGAGGATGAGATGGTCAGATGAAATTAATCGACACCTCATGTTCTGTTATTACCAAGCAACAAACCTAGGAACCAACACAACTGGATACAGATCACAAGTATACGCAACATTTATTACCAGATACCCAGAATTAAAATTTTTAACAGAACAACGACTAGCTGATCAGATCCGTGTAGTAATCAAAAGTAACAGGATACCCCCAGTCAGAATTAGAAAACATCAAACAACAAGTACAACAAATACTGGAACAAAATAATGTACAGTCAGAAGAAGAAGAAAATACAGTAATGGACTCAAACATCCCAGAGCAAACCAACAAAGAACAACACGCACCAATTAAACAATCAGAGGAAAACGAAATCTTAAGACAGCCACCAGAACAAGCACAAATAGAACACGAAGTGACACACACATTAGATATAGAAGAAAAATTTCAGCTGACATCTATAGAATACAAAGACACAAATACAAACATTAGACCATTCTTGCATAGACCACCAAATAACCCACAAGTCGAAACAACAATAAAAACTATCAACAAATGGTTCAAAAGGCTCTGAGCACTATGGGACTTAACATCTATGGTCATCAGGCCCCTAGAACTTAGAACTACTTAAACCTAACTAACCTCAGGACATCACACAACACCCAGCCATCACGAGGCAGAGAAAATCCCTGACCCCGCCGGGAATCAAACCCGGGAACCCGGGCGTGGGAAGCGAGAACGCTACCGCACGACCACGAGATGCGGGCAACTATCAACACAGTCATACACAACAAAATAAATTAAAATACAACTATGGAAGAGTTACAATTACTGGTTTATATAGGAGCATTCACTACACTAAATATACACACTAGGCAGAGATAAGAACCAACCAACACACAGAAGAAACCCACAAAACCAGCATGGCAACACAGGCTACAGATCAGAATAGAAAAACTTAGAAAAGACATCGGACAGCTATCACAATTTATAAGAAATGAAATATCAGACAAAAAACGAAAAAGGTTAGGTAAAATCTCACAACAAGAAGCGATAGAGCAATTAGATGAAAAGAAGCAAAAATTACAAACATTGGCCAAACGACTTAGAAGATACAAAAAAAGTGAAAATAGAAGGAAACAAAACCAAACATTCAACACAAACCAAAAGAGATTTTACCAGACAATAGATAACACACGCATTAAAATAGACAATCTACCAAACATAGCAGACATGGAACACTTCTGGAGCAACATATGGTCAAATCCGGCACAACATAACAGACATGCACGGTGGATACAAGCAGAAACAGCCACATACAAGATGATACCACAAATGCCTGAAGTGATAATTTTGCAACATGAAGTCACCCAAGCAATTAATTCTACTCACAATTGGAAAGCCCCTGGAAAAGATAAAATAGCAAATTTCTGGCTAAAGAAGTTCACCTCAACACATTCACATCTAACTAAATTATTTAACAGTTACATTGCAGACCCATACACATTCCCTGATACACTTACACATGGAATAACTTATCTGAAACCTAAAGATCAAGCAGACACAGCAAACTCAGCTAAATATCGCCCCATAACATGCCTACCAACAGTATACAAAATATTAACTTCAGTCATTACACAGAAATTAATGACACATACAACACAGAACAAAATTATAAATGAAGAACAAAAAGGCTGTTGCAAAGGAGCACGAGGATGTAAAGAGCAACTGATAATAGATGCAGAGGTGACATATCAAGCTAAAACTAAACAAAGGTCGCTACACTACGCATACATCGATTACCAAAAAGCTTTTGATAGTGTATCCCACTCATGGTTACTACAAATATTGGAAATATACAAAGTAGATCCTAAATTGATACAGTTCCTAAACATAGTAATGAAAAATTGGAAAACAACACTTAATATCCAAACAAATTCAAATAATATCACATCACAGCCAATACAGATTAAGCGTGGAATATACCAAGGAGACTCATTAAGTCCTTTCTGGTTCTGCCTTGCTCTGAACCCACTATCCAACATGTTAAATAATACAAATTATGGATACAATATTACTGGAACATACCCACACAAAATCACACATTTACTATACATGGATGATCTAAAACTACTGGCAACAACAAATCAACAACTCAACCAATTACTAAAGATAACAGAAGTATTCAGCAATGATATAAATATGGCTTTTGGAACAGACAAATGTAAGAAAAATAGCATAGTCAAGGGAAAACACGCTAAACAAGAAGATTACATAATGGATAACCACAGCGACTGCACAGAAGCGATGGAAAAAACAGATGCCTATAAATATCTAGGATACAGACAAAAATGGGAATAGATAATACAAATATTAAAGAAGAACTAAAAGAAAAATATAGACAAAGACTAACAAAAATACTGAAAACAGAATTTACAGCACGAAACAAGACAAAAGCTATAAATACTTATGCTATACCAATATTGACCTACTCATTTGGAGTAGTGAAACGGAATAACACAGACCTAGAAGCACTCAATACACTTACACGATCACAATGCCACAAATATAGAGTACATCAAATACATTCAGCAACTGAAAGATTCACATTAAGCAGAAAGGAAGGAGGAAGGGGATTTATCGACATAAAAAACCCACATTATGGACAGGTAGACAATTTAAGAAAATTCTTTATAGAATGAGCAGAAACTAGCAAAATACACAAAGCAATCACTCATATAAATACATCGGCTACACCACTGCAATTTCATAACCACTTCTACAACCCTTTAGATCACATAACATCAACAGATACGAAGAAAGTAAATTGGAAAAAGAAAACACTACATGGCAAGCACCTGTATCATCTAACACATCGATCAAGACGCATCCAACACATGGCTAAGAAAAGGCAATATATACAGTGAGACGGAAGGATTCATGATTGCAATACAGGATCAAACAATAAACACCAGATATTACAGCAAGCATATTATTAAAGATCCCAATACCACAACAGATAAATGCAGACATCGCAAACAACAAATAGAAACAGTAGATCACGTAACAAGCGGATGTACAATACTAGCAAATACAGAATACCCCAGAAGACATGGCAATGTAGCAAAAATAATACATCAACAACTTGCCATACAACATAAACTAATAAAACAACATGTTCCCACATACAAGTATGCACCAGAAAATGTACTGGAGAATGATGAATACAAATTATACTGGAACAGAACCATTATAACAGATAAAACAACACCACATAACAAACCTGACATCATACTCACCAATAAAAAGAAGAAATTAACACAACTAATCGAAATATCCATACCCAATACAACAAATATACAGAAGAGAACAGGAGAAAAAATTGAAAAATACATCCAACTGGCTGAGGAAGTCAAGGACATGTGGCATCAGGATAAAGCTGACATTATACCAATTATACTATCAACTACAGGAGTCATACCACACAATATCCACCAGTACATCAATGCAATACAGCTACATCCAAACTTATATATACAACTTCAGAAATCCGTAATTATTGATACATGTTCAATTACCCGAAAGTTCCTAAATGCAATATAACATATACTGTACAGTTAAAAGGAAGTCACGCTTGATCAAGGTCCGCGTCACTTTCCATTTTTGACCAGACATAACGTCTGAGAAAAGAAAGAAAGAATAACAATAAAAGTAACAATAACAGTAAATAATAATAATGAACTGAATGAAGCTACAAGTTACTTCAAAAGAACTAACAGCCGAGTGCCAGGGGTACAGCCACAAGCTCCATCCGCTGCTTTCGGCACTACGTGACCGCATGTTGCGAGCTGTGGGGGATGCTTGCCCTTGGCTAGCGCAATGGAGGAGGGGGTTCGCTTCAGGTCTTCTCACCTCAGCTTGAGATGCTGCCATGAACCAGGGGGATGGGAGAGCCACTCAGCGGCAAAGATGCGAGCATCTCTGTGTTTGCGGATGTGTTATGCAGTGGTTTGCAGTCAGCATCGATTGACGCCGCCGTTTTAGATTCCATTAACTATCCTTGCTACACAATCCATCGTGGCAACTCCAGTTAGTAGTTCTTGGGTGGCTATGAGTGGAAAAGTTTTCTTACTCTAGGTTTGTATGTATGTGTGTGTGTGTGTGTGTGTGTGTGTGTGTGTGTGTGTGTGGCACAGAATGATGTAACAAGTGACACAGCATGCAAGAGACAAACTCCCAAAGCTTTTTTTTTATTATGTCCTACGTGCACATCCATCGGTACAAGGCAGACACGCAATCGAGAGTACGATACTGCCCAAACCGAACTCAGCATATCAGAAATGACAGCTGCTGCGATGCGGTATCGCAAGTCAAAAACTCTAGGCGTCAAGTCAGGCGACGGTGGTATGAAACTCGAGTAAGGCCTGGTCAGCGGCATCAACACGGCCTATCCAACAACGAGGTGACGTCCTATTTAGGCGATCGCTTACGAAGCGTTTTCCAAACTGCTTGCTGAACAAAACTGCGCAATATCACGTCCCACACACAGCCTACTACATACGAGTATTCTGACGTGCGTGGTCGGCCACTACGCGCTGTGCTACTAGTGGAGCCTCGTGGAACTTGTCACGGAAACATCTTTGGCAGCTCCTTACCGATTAGCAACGGGCAAATTGTAGCACACACAATGCTTCCTATGTTTCTTTCGACGCCATTTTCAGCTACTACGCTCGGTAGTGGCCCTGTCAGCGATTTTCCAAACAAACTTGCCGGAACCACGTTAAAAAAAAAAAAAAAAAAAAAAAAAAAAAAACTGACAAGTATTTCATTTGTTACGTTATGTTCAGCCACCTGGACGCATTTTTGAAAATGTTTCGTGGACTTCGTAATTAGCAAGCTGTAAAATGAACTCGGTACTGGGGGTCAAATTTCAACTATTTTCTCGCCACCAAAGAGATCGATGAAGTCCGTCATGAATTTGAACATATAGGACGTCGGCGATGTCCTTCAAAAGAGGCCACCTCTTGCGCGAAACACACGAAACAGCCGCGTTCTTGGGCTTCGGTCACAATGGCTCCGATGCTGGTGGATTCCGCCGACGACCGACATCGGCCGGATACGGCCGATCTTTTCACATCACTACGCCACTACACGCGCGGTCAGAACATAGCCGATACTATCTCCCGAACGTACAGACTTCGAACGACAATAGATGAAATTCAGATCAGCTTGTTTTCTTCGGTCAAATTGACTGACACACTCACACACGAAATAGGGAGCGTGAGAAACTGACGAGTTTAGTCGAAGAAAGAGTGAGTTTGTGGCATCCTGAGGATGAAATATCGTAATCGGGACATAGTTTGGAATCCATGAGCTGAAATCTCTGGTTTATTCGAAACTTCAAGTAGGCAAAATCTTTACTGGAAATTTTACACATAGATTATAACCTCAAAAAATTGGTTGTTCAAGGGAAAAGGGTGACGTATCTTGTATGCTTGTAGCTACTGAATTGGATCTTTTTCCTGGTACGTTGTCACTAGTTGTTTACAAATTATTGGCTCTGAGAACTAAAAGACTTAACATCTGAGGTCATCAGTGGAAGAGGGAGGGAAATGACCAGCAGAGGTACAAGGTACACTTCGCCACGCACCATCCGGTGGCTTGCGGAGTACGTGTGTCGATATAAATAGGATAAAAATGATAAGATTCGCTTATGAGATTGCTATCATTTGTGAGGCGAAGAAGAATTACAAGATCTGTTCAATGGAATGAACAGCCTCCGAGTACAGAATATGGAATGAGAGTCAAATGAAGAAAGGCGCAAGTAAAGAGAAGTAGCAGAAATGAGAACAGAGAGAGAGTTGACTTCACAATTTGTGATGACAACGTTAAGCCACTCCGCTAACTTAGACGGAAATCAATGCATGGTGGGCGAAGCAAAGACGACATAAAAAGTAGACTTAGCAGGCGGCAAGGAAAGCATTCCTGACCCAGAGGAGTCTACTCAAAATGGTTCAAATGGCTCAGAGTACTATGGGACTCAACATCTGAGGTTATCAATCCCCTAGACTTGGAACTACTTAAACCTAATTAACCTAAGGACATCACACACATCCATGCCCGAGGCTGGAAGCGAACCTGCGACCGTAGCGGTCGCGCGGTTCCTGACTGAAGCGCCTAGAACCGCTCGGCCACACCAGCCGGCTAAAAATTATTATTACTGCTTACTGGCGTTTTATGCCAGTAGGGTAGTGACACTGTTAATATAAAGTGGTTTGCAAATGGGGTGTACGGTATGTATTTCCAGTTTTAAGTGCTTTAGGTACCTTATGCTATACACTTATGCTTAGCTTTCACTCGTGTGCTAAATGACATTCACTGCAGGTTAACTGACGTACGTCAGCACAAATTTAAATAAATACAGCGGAACAGTGCGTGTGTAACTTTCTGTTCAGGCTCACTACGAATTATCTTGAATGTACAACAGAACGTTTCTCCCGACATCCCCATGTATTCGTAAAACTTTTCTGGTTATTCCGTCCGCAGCAGGTGGTCGTGTGGTAGCGTTCTCGCTTCCCGCGACCGGGTTCCCGGGTTCGATTCCTGGTGGAGTCAGGGATTTTCTCTGCCTCGTGATGACTGGGTGTTGTGTGATGTCTTTAGGTTAGTTAGGTTTAAGTAGTTCTAAGTTCTAGGGGACTGATGACCATAGATGTTAAGTCCCATAGTGCTCAGAGCCATCTGGTTATTCCTATAACTGAGGGCAGAATGTATAGTACTCCACGTTCTTTACAAGACAGGAAAACTCGTTCACATGAATTCGGCGACTCTTTAACAGCAGATGCCGCTATGCAGCACTCCTATCCAAGCACAGAGGCGTCGCAGTATCCACCCCACCCTAAGAGATTGATTGTTAACCTATTTCATAGATAGGATATATCCCAATATCTTTGAGTCTGCCGAAAACTGACGAACGAGATCGGACGCACGCTGTCAAATGGTTCAAATGGCTCTAAGCACTATGGGACTTAACATCGGAGGTCATAAGTCCCCTAGAATTACAACTACGTAAACCTAACTAACCTAAAGACATCACACACAGCCTTGGTCAAGGGAGGATTCGAACCTGCGACCGCAGCAGCCACCTGGTTCCAGACTGAAGCGCCTAGAACCGCTCGGCCACCGAGGCGGGCACGCACGCTGTCGGCCGATGTTATCGGGAGACCTCTGGCGACGGTACGTTAAATGTATTCCCTGCCGGTCGTTAAATGAACATCGACGAGTACTCCGTTGTCCCTGTTGAGAGTTAATGCCTGAAACTTCGTATTCTCCGCACACTCTTGACACTGTGGACCTCGGAATATTGAATTCTCTAATAATTGTGAATAATGGCAATCGTCAACTGTAGATTGGAATGGGGACAATGAAAATTTGTGCCGGACCGGGACACGAACCAGGAATTCCCGCTTATCGCGAGCGGTCGCCTTACAATTTGGCTATCCGTGCGCGAGCCACGGCCAGACCCAAACTTCCATATGTCGTCAACCGTGCGTCTCTGACCCTGACTCGTACATTTTGACGGTACAAACCCCCGTTACTAGATGAATATTTCTAGTATGCAAGTATTGCTTTGTGGAGAGCGAGCGCGTTACTTGGTGTGCGTTTCGCGAAAGTGCGTGGCGCGCCCGCGCGAGATTTGCAACGGTCGGTGGGATGGTCTCCGCCGCCGGGCGGCCACGTGGCCGGCAGCTTGGGGCACTGTTTCGTTTTTCGCGCATTAAGCGAAAACTGTGTAGCTTACCGTGAAGAGCGATGCGACTGTGGCTTGTGGCCAGCAATGTGCACCTTCTGAAAGATCGATCTTTATTTCATGTCACTAGACGCAAAAGTTATAGTAACCTCAAAATCGTTAATATCACGAATACTCAAAGACTAATAAAAATAGTAAATAACAACTTACAGGGATGAGCGAGCACTCATTAAAAACGTTTCGTCATAGCGGATCGAGTGCTGTAGTCATATGTTAAGATTCAAATAATTAAGCCTGTAAAGAGCAATAAACAAAGTTTGGTGGAAAATTGGTTATAAAATTCAATAGAAAATTCATGACGTAAAGAACGGCACTATATAATATTTTGGGTGGCATCACACGTATTTTAAACTAGTTTAGTTGTACTATACACTTAACTTGCAATAGTTTTCATTGTTTGAAAATTATTATTAACTTAATCGCCCATAATTAATTAAAATTATTATAGATATGAAGATTTTGAGCAGCGCAATGTGTAGATCGCTATAGATTACGTCTAAAAACGGTGCTATGTGCAGTTCTATGTTAAAACTTTGCAGCACAGATGTCAAACAAACAAATTTGGGCTAAGTGGTGAAATTTTGCAAGAACTAAAACTTGATTTAAGGGGGATAGAATAATCCTAGAATTTAATGTAAAATGGTTAATAAGACGTACTTTTTAGCGCGGTTCCGATGGTGTACTTATTTCTGTCGAGGGATGTATGTATCAAAATTTGTAACCTTAACTGGTGAAACTTCCTGCCAGATTAAAACTGTGCGCCCGACCGAGACTCGAACTCGGGACCTTTGCCTTTGCCGGCCGCGGTGGTCTAGCGGTTCTAGGCGCTCAGTCCGGAACCGCGCGACTGCTACAGTCGCAGGTTCGAATCCTGCCTCGGGCATGGCTGTGTGTGATGTCCTTAGGTTAGTTAGGTTTAACCCTTTGTTTCCTGACATATGAAAAAATTTGCTTTTTAACATTTTCTTTGCAGAATTTATGCTATTGTGGCCTCAAATGACGGTAGGATTTTTTGTAAAATTTTATTTTATTTTGCACCACTTTTTTCTCTCCTGGTACTCAGAAGTACCGTCAGACTCCATGGACATAATCACAACATGCGCAGAAAAATGCTCCAATTTTTGTAACTTGTATTTTATTCCACATAAATATTAAATATTTATACATTAGTAAATTAATTAACAGAAATATGATAGTTCTGAATTTTTTTTTAAATTTCGCATAAATTGATTCTAGAGCAACTTCACAATGCATAGTAACTTAGCTATACATTTTTGACAGTGTATACATATCACATATTCAGTGATACCTCATGAAATTGTAGGAAACAGTTCTTTTTTTCATTGCAGCACAAATACACTTTACATGTACTACATTGTGAATGTGGTCTCGACTGAATTTTATTTTTCGCACACATTTCGCATCGTCCTCTTTTACAACTGAACACTACAAAATGGTTTCCTCGGTTGCCAAGACGTACATCCTTCGGAACAGAAAAGTTACCCTTCGTTCTCTTTGGGAGAGTTATTTTATCTTTACCAGAGTTTCTCTTTTTGAGATTTGGCACTTGCTGTTCATTCATTAGCCCTAGTGCCACAGCACGCCTGAATTTCAGCAGTGGCAGTGCCCCATGTAGATCACTGAAAATGACGTAAGCATTGACAAAAGCAATTTCTGTTGCTCCACAGAAGAGACGGTGCCACCATTTCTTTCATCGCTTGTCAAAACCATAAGTTGAACGTAATCTGTCTGCATGATCCACACCACCCACGTTTTTATTGTAATCACATACAATAACTGGACATAGTATAGTCATCTTAGTTCCATTTTCTGATTTTTTGTCACTACGCTCTGTTCAGTGCCATGGAAGTTTGACGCAAAATACACTACTTTATTTTCCTTCCATTGAAATACTGTTAGGTCTAAAGATGACTCTCTGTGATTTGATTTAGACATTTTTCTTTAGGTAAATTCCCTGGCAAAACTTTCCTGTTTGTTCTAATTGTTCCAAAGGCAAATGCATTTACCGATTTCTGTGTGAGAAAAAGTGGACAGAACAACTAGTGAGAGGTACTGCATTGTTGCTACAATAAAGTGTTCACACAACCTGACGGTACTAATAAGTCCGCCTTATATTTTCCACTTTATCTCATTCACATGTAACGTAATTCTTCAAACTATTATAAAAAAACAAAGAAGTTAAGTACGTACAATGGAAAATTCAACGGAAGTTTCAATAAATTGCGCACAAATTCAGGCAACACCATGGAAACAAGCACATACAATCTTCTGCTTTCACAGCAGCGCGCGAAAAACAATTTCAAGCTCTGACCGCCAGAGAGGTATATGTATTGCACAATAACATCTATGAAACAGTAGAGCAGAGTTACTGTCACGTACCGACAGGCTCTCAGATCACGAAACTGCACCAGGAGAAAATAATGAAAGTGAAAACTTACTGGTACTTTTAGGTACCGTCAGGCAACAAAGGGTTAAGTAGTTCTAAGTTCTAGGGGACTGATGACCACAGATGTTAAGTCCCATAGTGCTTAGAGCCATTTGAACCATTTGAACCTTTGCCTTTCGCGGGCAAGTGCTCTACCAACTGAGCTACCGAAGCACGACTCACGCCCGGTACTCACAGCTTTACCTCTGCCAGTATCTCGTCTCCGGGCGTGAGTCGAGCTTCGGTAGTTCAGCTGGTAGAGCACTTGCCCGCGAAAGGCAAAGGTCCCGACTTCGAGTCTCGGTCGGGCACACAGTTTTAATCTGCCAGGAAGTTTCATATCAGTGCACACTGCGCTGCAGAGTGAAAATCTCATTCTCTTAACTGGTGAGATTGGTACTTAAATAATCAGGGAGGTTGACGTCAGAGCCTATATAAGCGAGCGGTCATCTTGGCCAGGGGTCAGTCGTTGGTCAGTCGTTTTGGGGGGTGGGTGGGGAGCGAGTCCCACTTGAGGGTGGCCCATGTGGTCGTTTAAGTAAGAACTTTTCGCGACGATTTATTTCGACAAAGAGTATTGTTTCATAGTGCAAGTGTGCAAGCATACATTTGGTGAACTGGAAGTGCTACGATCATTTGTGTGAGTACGATTTACGAGGTATACATCATCTTAAGTGAACATGTGGCGATCTGTGATTTCGCGCCAAAACTGTTAGAACAAAGAGGACAGTGGGACTTGTGGTTCTGTTCGAATTGATAGAGTAATTTTCGTTTATAGCAGCCTACATTACTGCTATTGGAGGCTCGGAGTCAAATTATCGTTAAAGTGAAACTGTCACCCGTCTCACCAGCGCTAATTTCATTGTGTGAACGCCAATAAACAGTGATTGAACTGTGTCGTGAGAAACTGATTTTGCTATAATAATCGCCTAATTTTTGTTCCCTAGCAGAAACTGTACTCATGAATATTAATTTAGAACTATAACCAATGCGCGGGTGTTGAACAGTGTACTAATGCGCCAAGTGTGGAAATCATCCCGTAAGACTTGCGTGAGAGCCAAAATTTGCAATAACATTTTTAACCAACAATTGTACATGCACATTCGTGAGAACGCTTCAACCGCACTTCTTTATTTACCGCCCCGTCGCAACATTCATTGTGTATATTCCTGTTGTAATATTTCTGGCTTATTCAGCCATCATATTAGGCTCCAGGAAGCTATCCCCATGGCAGTGGAGATGCAAGAAGCATAGAGATGACGCAATGTGGGATGAGGCACCGGTGACAGATGTTAGATTCGGTACCATTCCCGTGAGAAAGACCGCCTGCATGATGCTGCTGCTCTGTGATTGGCTGCTGTGTTCGGCGGTAGGGCGCCAAAACGTTAAACTTTAGTTGCTATTATTAATTAAACCTGTCATCGAAATTACTTCATTTTTTTAAATAAACATCTCTCAACAGCCAGCTATCAATCAGTCATTTCAAAATTATTAAAATCAATGTATTACTAAAACAAAAGACTGCCGATACACTTCGGTGGCGTTCGGTTTACGCTTTGCTGGCTTGGCGCGCGAAGTGTCTCGGGCAGTCCGGCTCTCCAGTTCTGACCGTTCCAGTAGACAGACATGTTGTCTGTGGCAGGATGTATTTCATGCTATTTTAGCCAGATATAATGACTGTGGAAAGATATGTTCGACACGTTGGGATCAAGAATAGTTTCTCGTGTCTATATCAATAAAAAACGCGAGTGGCATCCCAAGTGAGTTATAGTTTATTCGTAGCAGCAGTTCCTTGCGAAGTTAATTTCAGCCTCAAGAAAAAGAATCCACGACCTGCGTGCTGTTTTCTGCGCTGGGGACATCATCATCATGAAGACAGCAGGTTAGTGAAGGGTACAAGAACTTATGTATTCCGCATAGGGCAGTGGAAACAACTAGGCACCTCACGTGTACTGCATGCACAGTACCAATGTGCTCAGTAATGCAGAGGAGGTGAAGAAGGATGAAAGTAGTAACACTATCTCACTTTTATTCCTTTTTCTTGCCGTACCGTACAGGTCAGACGTTGTACTTGAAAGCCGCTTGCCCCGTATCGGCAGAGATATACGATGTCTGTATGTCCAGAGGAACTTTGCACTGTAATCAGAATAATACAGGCAGTGCAGTATCGTGTATCTGGCGACGGTTACTGACGACCGTCGTCGGTGCGCTGTCAACACCGCCACACCCGCACGCCACTACACTGGATGCGGGCTGGAACACAGGACGATCGTGACAGCTGGTGTGTCAGCGGTTGCCGGTCGGCCCGTGCTGGGAGCGCGCGTGGTCTGCCGGGTGCCGCAGCGTCCCGTCGTTAAGGCAGTTATAGCCGGCGAGGCGCGCAGTGACGTGATGCGACGCCTCATTTGCGCGGCACGCCTTTAGCTGCAGCAGCTGCTAATTGGCGCCGCCCTGGGCGCCGTCTACTCCGCACCGCCCCGCCCCGCCCTGCCCTGGCCACAACAGCGCAGCCCAGCACGCCAGACAGCCAGCTCTCATTAGCCGGTCCGCACCACGCGCCCGACCAGTGCTCACCTCAGGCTGCGTTCACAGTGGCACCGACAACGGGTAGTCAGGCACCGTCGCCCGAGGTCACCCGGTAACATCGGCCGACAGCATGCTCATGGTGTGTCTGATCTCCTCCGTCAGTTCTTGGCAGGGTCATGGAGGTTAGCTTAGGTTAGAATCTATTCTACGAGGTGTAACATCCACGAGATAAATTTTAGCTATAGTGCGACGAGAGGAAATTAAGCTTCTAACAATTTTAAACATTATCTATTCAACATATGAAAAAACAGTGAAAACGATGATAAATATTAATTATTTATGTAATATTTTATGATGTAATTGGACATATCGATGTGTATCATACAAAGACAATGATAATTGTAAATTCTTTTTATGATCTGCGTTTGTCTTCTTTTTTGTTTTTTACCTTTTGTTGGATGGCTTTTGTAGGTTGCGGACGCATATCAAACTGAGCATATGGACTATCAGACCAATTGTGTGATTGGATTGAAGAGTTCCTAGATAACAGAACGCAGCATGTCATTCTCTATGGAGAGAAGTCTCCCGAAGTAAGAGTGATTTCGGGTGTGCCACAGGGGAGTGTCGCAGGACCGTTGCTATTCACAATATACATAAATGATCTTGTGGATGACATCGGAAGTTCACTGAGGCTTTTTGCGGATGATGCTGTGGTATATCTAGAGGTTGTAACAATGGAAAATTGTACTGAAATGCAGGAGCATCTGCAGCGAATTGACGCATGGTGCAGGGAATGGCAATTGAATCTCAATGTAGACAAGTGTAATGTGCTGCGAATACATAGAAAGATAGATCCCTTATCATTTAGCTACAATATAGCAGGTCAGCAACTGGAAGCAGTTAATTCCATAAATTATCTCGGAGTACGCATTAGGAGTGATTTAAAATGGAATGATCGTATAAAGTTAATCGTCGGTATAGCGGATGCCAGACTGAGATTCATTGGAAGAATCCTGAGGAAATGCAATCCGAAAACAAAGAAAGTAGGTTACAGAACGCTTGTTTGCCCACTGGTAGAATACTGCTCAGCAGTGTGGGATCCGTACCAGATAGGGTTGATAGAAGATATAGAGAAGTTCGAACGGAGAGCAGCGCGTTTCGTTATAGGATCATTAGTAATCGCGAAAGCGTTACAGAGATGATAGATGAACTCCAGTGGAAGACTCTGCAGGAGAGACGCTCAGTAGCTCGGTACGGGCTTTTGTTGAAGTTTCAAAAACATACCTTCACAAAGGAGTCAAGCAGTATATTGCTCCCTCCTACGTACATCTAGAGACAATGAGGATAAAATCAGAGAGGTTAGAGCCCACACAGAGGCATACCGACAATCCTCCTTTCCACGAACAATACGAGACTGGAATAGAAGGGAGAACCGATAGAGGTACTCAATGTACCCTCCGCCACACACCGTCAGGTGGCTTGCGGAGTATGGATGTAGATGTAGATGTCAATGTCTGTTAAGAAATTGAAATTATTTGTTAATTATTACGTGAGAATAGAGTCATTATTATTATAAATATGAGTGAATAATTATTTGTAAATTTAATTCCTCTCTCAGTAAGCATTATCTGTGTTAATTATTGCTTTCTGCTGCAAGGACCGCAGCCATTGACGATAGCGATTTGTACCGCGTTTCTGTCTGTGTTTTCCTTAGAAAAAAACAAATGTTTGCTTGATGACGTCTAAATAGACGAAAGTAAAGTTTAATAAACATTTCAAATACTTATCTTATTTGCTCTAACAACAGAAAGTCACAGTCAATTGTCTGCCGCCATCTTAACAATTACTTCAGCGGCAAATTCAAATTACGCAACTCTGCAGACATAAATGCCGAAGGTAAAACAAATATGTAAAAGTAAATGTGCACCGGTGGTCCCGAACTCATTTGAATGAAAATAATTCGAATCAGATTGGTTCTTTAAAAACAGTGCTCATAGCACGATCGTTATAACAAACTTTTGTAGCTGATGTATGGAGCCGAAATTAATTAAGCAGAAGTTGCGAAGAATATTGTTTCAGGTAACATACGTCAGTGTTGTGCGCGGCTGATATTCGGTGGTTTTAATGATCATTTTGCTGAAGATAACTGTTTTCATCATAATCAATAGTTGTATAGAATCTGTTGTATGAACTGTGATTTAGTGACACACAACTTACAGACAACACTTTAACACAACGTTAACTTGGAGTTCTTTAGCAATTTGATCAAATCTTTAGCCGGGAGAAAAATTATTTAGTAATTACTCAATGTAATAAAATAAGATTATCATTTTCATTTACAAATTAGTTACATACCAAACCAATGAATAACACAGCGAACGCGACAGAGGGTCACTCCAAAAGAAATGCACACTATTTTTGTAAAAATACAGTTTTCATTCTGCATGTGTGAAAGTTTTACAGTGTGTAGATACATCTTTCCCGCTTGTTTTGAAACTTAGTTCAACGTGTTCCCGTGAGTGGCGCCGTCACAGCATGTCTTCAAGATGGCTGCTACACTTGACGTTCGTCAGAAGCAACGTGCTGTCATTGAATTCCTGTGAAAACGCGACAGTGGGAAACATAAACAAGTGGTTGAAAAAGGTGTTTGGAGATGCTGCTGTCGATCGCAGTACAGTTAGTCGGTAGGCAAGCAGGTTACGTGATGAAAGCGGGCACGGCAATTTGAGGATTGTCCTCGCAGCGGCAGGCCTCGTACTGCACACACTCCAGACAATATGCAAAGAGTTAACGAATTGGTGACTGCTGACAGATGCATCACAATGAACGAATTATCACGCTACGGTGGGATAGGGGAAGGAAGTGTTTGCGGAGTACTGAAAGTGCTGGCGTTAAAAAAGGTTTGTGCCAGGTGGGTTCCCAGGATGTTGACAGTGCCTCACAAAGAAACATGAAAAACAGTACGCAGCGAACTTTTGGAACAGTACGAGAATGGTGGAGACGAATTTCTTGGAAGAATTGTGACAGGTGATGAAACATGGCTCCATCATTTTTCACCAGATACGAAGAGGCAACCAATGGAGTGGCATCATGCAAATTCACCCAAGAAAAAAAAATTGAAAACCAGACCACCTGCTGAAAAAGTTACAGCTACGGTGTTTTTCGATTCCGAAGGACTCTTGCTTGTGGACATCATGCCAAGTGGAACCACCATAAATTCTGATGCATATGTAACGACACTGAAGAAACTTCAAGCTCGACTGAGTCGTGTTCGACCACATCGGCAAAAGCAGGATGATTTGCTGTTGCACGACAATGCACGGTCACTTGTCAGTCAAAAAACCATGGAAGCGATAACAAAACTCGGATGGACAACACTGAAACACCCACCTTACAGTCCTAACCTGACTCCACGTGACTTATCTCTTTGGGAAACTGAATGACTCTCTTCGTGGAACAAGGTTTGAAGATGATGACTTCCTTGTGCACGCTGCAAAACAGTGGCTCCAATAGGTTGGTCCAGAATTTTACCGTGTGGGTATACAGGCGCTGGTTCCAAGATGGCGTAGGGCAGTTGAGAGGGATGGAAATTATGTAGAGAATTGAAAATATTGTTCCTAAAGGTGGTATCTACACACTGTAAAACTTTAAGACATGTAGAATAACAGATGGAATTTAAAAAAAAGTGCGCATTTCTTTTGGAGTGACCCTCGTATGTATGAAATGGATACCATGACGCCTCTGTGCTTGGATACGAGTGCTGCATAGCGGCTTCTGCTACTACAGAGACGCCGAAAGCGTGTGAACGAGCTTTCCTGTCTTGTAAAGATTGTGGAGTACTATACACTCTGTACTCAGTTATCGGAATAACCAGACAAGTTTTACGAATATATCACATGGCAGGAGAAACGTTCTGTTACATACTGGAAGTAATTTGGGGTAACCTTGAACAGCAAGTTATAAACACGTTATTTCGCTCTATTCATTTAAAGTTGAGCTGACGTACGTCAGTTAACCTTCAATAATTGTCATTTAGTATACGGGTGACCGACAAAGTGTAGCTTAAGAAACTCTGAAAACCTAAAGCACTTAAAAGTGGGAATACATACCGTACACCACATTTGCAATCCACTTCATATTTAACAGAATAACTACCCTACTGGCGTAAGACGCCAGTAAGCAGTTATAATAATTTGTAGACAATGTAACGGGACATCATCCTCTAGCATTACTTTTCCTCAACAAAAAATGGTTCAAATGGCTCTGAGCACTATGGGACTTAACTTCTGAGGTCATCAGTTCCATAGAACTTAGAACTACCTAAAACCTAACTAACCTAAGGACATCACACATATCCATGCCCGAGGCAGGATTCGAACCTGCGACCGTAGCGGTCGCGCGGTTCCAGAATGAAGCGCCTAGAACCGCTCGGCCACTCCGGCCGGCTTTCCTCAACAGTAGCTGTCGATACCAGTACAATTTTTCGAATTTGGACAGGTCAGTATTATCTCAGTTGCTTTTCTGAAAACTTTCTTATAATTTTATACACAGTATGTTATATTTCAAGCTAAAATTTATGAAAAGGAATTACTTCATAAAATATTTTAATTTCTCTGTTATAATCGTTAAGTACCAGTTCTGAATGTACAGGTAAAATTATTTTCTTTAGAAACGTTTGAAATTACGAAATATTTGCACACTTAAAATTTCTATTATTAATTACGCAATACTGTAGTGTTTACTATATTTATGTCTGGATTCATTCATGAAATAATAATCGAAATTAATAATGTAACAGAAACAAGTAGAAATTCATTTGTTAAGAAAGATTGTAAACCCTTTAGAGTATTATTATTTCCGCAGAGTGAGGGAGTTGTAAGCAAGCCTCTGATGTGATCGGACATACTTTTGTATCTTTGTGCAAACAATGTAATATTGCTGTGTTAATGTGAAAAATCGAAAGATTATGACATCCTAAAATGTAAGAAAATCCAACCGCGAGCACTAAAATGTGAGTTTTTCAGCTTCAAGAAACAGATCTTTAGACAAGAAGAACTGGAGCCAACTCAACATGACAAGCCAAGTCTATTGTGATCTTCGCTCCTCTCAAATCTTCATAAAAGATTTCAACCTGGACAATAGGTGGAAGTAGGAAGGAGGGGGGCTGATTACAATAACTAATGACTACCTACCACAAGAAGATCCGGTACAGTAGCTACAAGCATATAAGATACGCCACACTTTTCACTTGAACAAATTCATTTTTGAGGTTATAATCTACGCCTGTAATTTCCAATATAATTTTGCCTACTTGAGGTTACGAATAAATCTGCGATTTAAGTCCATAGATTCCGAACTGTATCCCGATTATGATACTTTCATCCTCAGTATGCCAAAAACTCACCCTTTCTTGGACTAAACTTACCAGTTTCTCACGCTCCATATTTCGTGTGCGAGAACGTGACCCAATAAAAGAAACTGATTTGAATTTCACCGATTGTTGTCCCAAGTCTGTACGTTCAGGAGATAGAATCAGCTACAGTGTTACCGCGCATGTAGTGGCGTACTGATTTGAAAAGATCGGCCGTATACGGCCGATGTCGGTCGTCGGCGGAACCACCGATATCGGAGCCGCTGTGACCGTAGCCAACCCGCTCACAGACGGCGAATGCTGCGCGTTCCCCACTACACCTGGGGCACTCAATGATAAGTGATGATAACAACCGTTTCAAAACTATCATTCGGAAGTAGCTGTTACGAAAATGGCTCTGAGCACTATGGGACTGAACTTTTAAGCTCATCAGTCCCCTAGAACTTAGAACTACTTAAACCTAACTAATCTAAGGACATCACACACATCCATGCCCGAGGCAGGATTCGAACCTGCGACCGTAGCGGTCGCGCGATTCCGGACTGTAGCGCCTAGAACCGCTCGGCCACATGGCCGGCAGTAGCTGTTACGTATTTGTTGAACTGTTCTTTCATACTTTTGAGTCAAACATGTCTCTGTGAGCAACCGAATGAAAACAATCGTTTCAGTCGGTTGTAGTAGTACATACTGGTTGGACTATATTTCACTGATTTCTTTCGAGTGAAACCAATCAGTAGTTTTTCTGCCGCCTGAACCGCGTCTTCGTCCTTTCAACTGGAACAGTTCTTCAGTGAGACCTGACATTGCCTGCAGGGGAAACAACGATGACGAAATTAAATTTTTCAGCATAGCCAAAAGTGGCACTCAGTATGTTTTACTGGCCGGTTTCATCATAAGTTTACAAAAAAGCATCAACAGAAATTCCGTAACTTAAAATGCAAAATACACTGACGCGACAAAAGTCATGGGATACCTCTTAATATGGTCGCGCACGTCCTTTGTGCCAGGCATAGTGGAGCAACTAGACGTGCGATGGACTCGACAGGTCGTTGGAAGTCCCCTGCACAAATCTTAACCCATGCTGCGTCTAAAGCCGTCCATAACTGTGAAAATGTAGCCGGTGCAGGATTTTGTACCCGAACTGACCTTCCTATTAAGAGACATGTCGGGCGATCTCGGTGGCCAAATCATTCGCTCGATCTGTCCAGAATGTTCCTCAAGCCAATCGCGAACCAGTATGGTCCGGAGACATGGCACATTGTCATCCATAAAAATTACATCCATGAGTGGTCTCAAATGACCTCCAAGTAACCGAACATAATCGTTTCCAGCCAATGATTGGTTCACATGCTCCAGAGCACCCAGTCCATTCCACGTAAACACAGTCCACACCAATTTGGAACCACTACCAGCTTACACAATGCCTTCTAGACAACTTGGGTCCATGGTTTCGTGAGGTACGTGCCACACTCTAACCCTAACATCAACTCTTATCAACTGTTATCGGGACTCTCCTGACCAGGTCATGGTTGTCCAGGGTCCAACAGATACGGTCACAAACCCATGAGAGGCGCTGCAAGCTATGCTTGCTGATACCAAAGGCACTCGCTTCATTCGTCTGCTAGCACAGTACACACACCAAAAAAAGTTTTGCATCGTCCTGGTTCCAAAAACTCCTGAAGATAGACGTTGACTGTCGATATAGTATCACAGACACAGTTCCTTTGACTGTTCAGAGATGTCACTAAACCTGCCATAAGATGTAAACAACCATGCATGAGCAGCGCCTATTAGACGGAGGGGGTCCGACAGCGGATCAGTTCCAGTCATTCCACCAGGAAGGAGGTACACGGCTTACGTTGCCTGTAGTTCAACCATGCCTAGATGGTCAATCCCGCGGTTCGATCGCATCCGCGTCGTTACTTTGCGCCAGGAAGGGTTCTCAACAAGCGAAGTGTCCAGGCGTCTCGGAGTGAACCAAAGCGATGTTGTTCGGTCATGGAGGAGATACAGACAGACAGGAACTGTCGATGACATGCCTAGCTCAGGCCACCCAAGGGCTACTACCGCAGTGGATGACCGCTACCCACGGATTATAGCTCGGAGGAAGCCTGACAGGAACGGCACCATGTTGAATAATGCTTTTCGTGCAGCCACAGGGCGTCGTGTTACGAGTCAAACTGTGCGCAATAGGCTGCATGATGCGCAACTTCACTCCCGACGTCCAAGGCAAGTTCTACCTTTGCAACCACGACACCATGCAGCACGGTACAAATGAGCCCAGCAACATGCCGAATGGACCGCTCAGGACTGGCATCACGTTCTCTCCACCGATGAGTGCCGCATGTGCCTTCAACCAACCAATCGTCGGAGACGTGTCTGGAGGCAACCCGGTCAGGTTGAACGCCTTCCCTGCTGTTTTGGGGTGGCATTATGTGTGGCCGACGTACGCCGCTGGTGGTCACGGAAGGCGCCGTAACGGCTGTACGATACGTAAATGCATCCTCCGACCATATAGGCAGCATATTGGCGGGCCATTCGTCTTCATGGAAGACAATTCGCGCCCCCATCTTGCACATCTTGTGAATGACTTCCTTCAGGATAACGATATCGCTCGACTGGAGTGGCCAGCATGTTCTCCACTCATGAACCCTATCGAACATGCCTGGGATAGACTGAAAAGAGCTGTTTATGGACGACGTGACCAACGACTCTGAAGGGGAGGGGGCGCTCAGAGCACTATGGGACTTAACTTCTGAGGTCATCAGTCCCCTAGAACTTAGAACTACTTAAACCTAACTAACCTAAGGACATCACACACATCCACGCCCGAGGCAGGATTCGAACCTGCGACCGTAGCGGTCGCGCGGTTACAGATTGTAGCGCCTAGAACCACTCGGCCACCCAGGCCGGGCCCACTCTGAGGGATCTACGCCGAAGCGCCGTTGAGGAGTGGGACAATCTGGACTAACAGTGCCTTGATGAACTTGTGGATAGTATGCCACGACGAATACAGACAATACACCAGGACGTGCTACTGGGTATTAGAGGTACCGGTGTGGACAGCAATTTGGACCACCACCTTTGAAGGTGTCGCTGTGTGGTGGTACAAGATGCAGTGTGTGGTTTTCATGAGCAATAAAAAGGACGAAAATTATGTTGATCTCTATTTCAATTTTCTGTACAAGTTCCGGAACTCTCTGACAAAGGTGATGCACGACTTTTTTTGATGTGTGTATATTAACGCCAAATTTCGCAACACTATCCTTCCGTTAGCACTGTTAAGCCTACGAAAATGCAGCTGCTGTCGGTCGTTAAGCGAATGTCGTCGGCCACTGCGTTGTCCATGTAGAGTGTTAATGACTAAAATTTTGTATTCTCGGCACACTCTTGACACTGTGAGCCTCGGAACATTGAATTCTCTTGCGATTTCCGAAACAGAATGTCCCATGCGTCTGGCTGCAACTACCATTCCGCGTAGAAAGTCTGTTACTTCCCGTCATGAGGTCATAATCACGTCGAAAAATCTTTTCACATGAATCACTTGAGTACTAGCGGCAGCTCCGCTACTGTACTGCCCTTAAACCTTGTGTACGCAATACTACCGCCATCTGTATATTTGCATATCTCTATCCCATGACTTGTCACCTCAGTTTACGTATTCGTATAGAACGAAGTGTGACAGTATGGAATCTTGCACTGACATTACGGACCATATTCGAATTACAATATGGTAACTTGCGCTCAAAACAAGTACATTAGTTGGCTGATTACACTGCCAGAGCCAGAGATTACATTCGTTATAGAACACTGCTTCCGAAGTCCATGACAATGTCCATCCACTGATAATGTAGTGATCTTATTGAGCGAGATAATGTCGTTTATACTCATTGGTTCGAATGTACCTCACGACAAAACCAATGCATTTTAATCGCTACACTAAGACCGAAATATGGTAAACCACTGTCATTTGCTACGAAATACATATTCTAAAGGAAATAGAAATTTACATTTTAATCGCCACTTTTATGAGCGTGTATACGGAGACGACATTTCTGCACTAAACAAAATTTTATTGTGCTGCAATATCCGTAGGCTACTTAAAAAAATACATCTTTCGAAATATCTTCACTAATATATCGCCAAAAATATACATTCAAAGACACAGATTTTTTAAAAATGTTGCCATGGATGTCGGAAGGACTATTATGCTGCCAACTTAATTTCTGGTGCCAGCAGTGTAATCAGCCAACTACTTTACTCTAAACGTGTGTTGCCATATTTTAATATTTTTTAATAGAAATGTAAAAATTCCATACTGCCATACTTTTTTGTATATTGCTCGGTGTAGATTCCAGAGTTTCTGAAGATTCTCCTCTTAAATTGGCTTTTGGGTATTCTGACAAACTTACTTCCATCCAATAACATTTTAGGTGATTGACCTATCGACATTTTCTGAGTGAACCCACTCTGAAGCGCTTTCATTAACTGAACTAAAACAATGGTATACAACAGGGTACAAATACGTCTACCTCCGGGGATACGTGAAGACATCTTAGGGAGCACGCCAAAGTGAAATTAAGCATTATAAATATCTTTTTAATTAAGTATCGAACATACTGATTCTTTTTTTATCATTTAAAACAGATTAACGTAGTGCTGTGGAATAAGTTGTTCCAAATGCAATTAACATGTAACTAATAAAACTGATGAATAGCTGAGGGCATGGTTGGGGTGTTGAGCATATAAGTTCTGTTACTGATATCAGTAGAAGAAACTGGCATTGCCACATTTTAGCGACTGTTTGCAATGCGTTTTACTTGACAGGTGTAATGATGTCGATTAATCAATATTCAATTGAATGTAGCATTCGCACTCTTATTCAGCCATTATTTTGCGTATAAGGTACACATATTGTGCAGAAAATTACGTTAGTAACTACTTATATACAAATAATACCCATGCACACAAACTCGTGCACATTTTTCAGTCTTTGAAAAGTGGCAGGTAGACCTATGGTATTTCACGGACATGAAGTAGTAGTATTATTCGCATTCACTGACTAGTACTTCAGTTTACAGTTAAGCCTATCTTCAAACATTACAATTTGTAATGACGTTCGCATTCCTCTGGAGCGCTACGAGCGACACTTGGAATCGCTTAATCCTCTGCGCATTGAATTCCGAGCGGAAAATTCGATCGTTTTGGTATTGTTAATTCATTACTGTTCGCTATAGTCTGTTAACTCCTGTCGTCATTGTTATTGCCGTTCCGACATTTCCTTTTTATTGAATGCTAATAAGTGGACTTTAGTTCAGGTTTCCTTCCACTTTTCCGAATAAGTATTTTCTTAAGAGTAAACTTTGTGTCTGTATCAAAATGCCAAAACGCTCAGTGTGAAAGAAATCATTTGACTGACAAGAAGTGATCATCAAGATAAAATCAATGCAATATACAGTATTCGCAAGGATAAGTCATATTATGAAACTATATTCAGGAAATTCAGAGAGAATTGACTAATGATATATTTCTCGAAAAAAAAAAAAAATTACCCAAATTCAGTTATCGGTGATGGGTGCACACCAGTGGAAGGAAAGAAGGGGGGAAGGGGGGAGGAAGGGAGAGAGAAATTCAATAAATTTCGATAAAAGTAATTGTCCAATTATTTAAACATGAATTTACAATGTAGCAACAATTATTAACCCTTTAAAACAAACCAAAAATCCATATTAAACCATATTTAATGCCAGAACTACAAAAAATTTCGCATTTACTTAAAATAAAAGCAGACATTTTGAAAATACTTCTTTTTTTGCAAATATACATTTTACCCACTGTCCTTCAAATAAGATACGTTATTTGACTCTAACAAAGTTGGCACACTCGGTACGGTTCATATTTAACTAAAAAGGCTGAGGAACTAAGCACATTCAATCACTCAAAAACCCAGCGACTTAGTGAGAACATTCATATACCTCTCCTAGAGATACGGCTTCTCTCAAATCACTCTCTATAAGGAGGCTCAGACATTGATGCGAAGTGGCATGAAAAATTCGTCGTCGTTCCAGTCTTTGAGCGCCATCGGAAGTATCCAAAAAATTCTGCATATGACAAAACACAGGATTCACGCAACAAGTGTACGCCTACCGTTCATGCGGCGCGCTCAACTCTACTGCAAAGCGGGACAGTATTCCCCTTTGGCGCACCGGCAGTTTCGAGTCAGATAATAAGCGAAAGGTACCAGACTAAACAAAATGGTATTACTCCGACTTTGAATGCAGACACGCTTCAAACAGAGATCTGTCATCTCTTTGCGTGGCCTCTCGCCAGGGACGTAAGTTAATTTATATTCAAATTTTGTACGTGGGAAAGGTAGCTGCCGCCTTTAGGAATATTAAAGAGAGCTTTCGAGAAAATCTAGTAAGCTGTATGAATATCAAGAGCTCAGACGACAAGCCAGCTTGCAAAGATAGTAAGCCGAAAGGTGAAAGGAGTATATAGAAGAGGTACGTTATGGAAATGCACTTGAAAACAGGTGACTGTAGTAAGGGAAGAGGAGTTAGATAGAGATGAAAGGGAGAAATGATACTGCGAGAATTCGACGGAGCAGTGAAAGACCTAGTTGGAAACAAGGCTCCTAGAGTAGACAACAGTCCCGTCGAACTTCCGGTATCCTTGGGAGAGCCAGTAGCGACAAAACGATTCCACCCGTTGTGCAAGACATAAGAGACAGGGGGAACACCCTGACTTAAACAGAAGAACGTAATAGTTCTAATTCCAAAGACATCTGGCGCTGACTTATGTGAATATTACCGAGCTATCTGTTTAATTAGTCACTGATGGAAAATACTGACATGATTATTTAGGGAAGAATGGAAAGACTGAGAGAATCAGTGCATCGATTTCATTGGACATGTTTGTAACGCTGTTCTTAGCTCGTCAAGTTTGGCTAAAACCTATAGGCCACCATCCCATTCGCAAGAGCGGGATCGAGTCTGTCTCTCCGGTATTAGTTCCGGCACAAAGCGGGACGCAGCCCTTGCGTCCTAGGTGAAACACCGTGTATTTTGCGCAAAGATAAATAGAAAGAAAGGAAAACAAGAAAACCACTGAAAGCTGACGCAATTAAGGCAATAGGGGCTTATGGCGCATATGGTATTTTTGACAATTGATCTCTGAACTACTGCCAGATAGCGTCTTAGGCTTTCCCTTATTCTGATTCAGTGGTCGTTTTCTACCTAGTGTTTGGACCACCGCTGAAACAAAAGCTTACGGAGGCTATGCAGGTGGGTTTTCGAAATGTCCATGTATTGTGAAATTTAAAACCTTCCAGACATTCAGGTTGTTCCATTAAATTCTGGGCGAACTGCCAGAAGTCAATAACATACTAATATATAAGGCTACTGACATCCGACTATTTTCCTGAAATTTCATGGAACAATTCCCGTATATTGCTTTACATAATTGGTTGCCTCTGACACTCTAGAACCATAAGCAAGAGAAAACAATCGAACTGTTTATTCGTATTGCCGCAGTTTCTGTTTGTCAAGCCTGCTAACACGACTAATAGTGCAGTTAACGAGCGGATGAATAATTCTCGTCATTTAGCACGAAGATCCCAATCCTGTCAATTTGAGTTGTTCTTCCTTAATATTGCAGTTATCGCGCATTTCAACTTCCACGGCACATCTAAACAGTTCTGGTGGTCATGCTATTTTCAACAGTAAAGCGTTTGGAATAACAACTGGCGATGCAGTAAAGGTTGCAGAATTTGAACAGTCGCTTCTATAGCTTCAGAATACGACTGTAGCAGCAGGGAACGAAGCATTAAGCAGAAAGGTCTTCTACCAAGTGGTTAGCACACTGGACTCTCATTCGGGAGGACGACTGTTCAAAAACGCGTCAGGCCATCCTGATTTAGGTTTCACCGTGAGTTTCCGAAATCGGTCTGAGAAATGCTGGTATGTTTCCTTTGAAAGGGCACGGGCAACTTCCTTCCCCATCCTTCCCTTATCCGATGGGACCGATGACCTCGCTGCCTGGCCGCTCGCCTCAAATCAACCATCCAACCAGAAAGGTATTCTCATGGGCACGACATAAACTCCAGGAGCTACCAGTCTCATTTTGAATATTTTTATTTTCAACAGATTTCGTTGTTCTATAATATCTTTTCCTAAATTTGTCCTCACGACTGGGCGATTTAGTCTGTAGCACCGACATCAGCTACGGATATCTGACTGTTTCAAGGAAATCGTTAAATGCTTCTACAGTGACAAAAATACAAAATAAAAATTCTACAAGAAATGGAAAGCGAATATCAAATGGCTCTAAGCACTATGGGACATAACATCTGAGGTCATCAGTCCCCTAGAATTAGAACTACTTAAACCTAACTAACCTAAGAACATCACACACATCCATGCCCGAGGCAGGATTCGAACCTGCGACCGTAGCGGTCGTGCGGTTCCAGACTGTAGCGCCTACAACCGCTTGGCCACTCCGGCCGGCTGCTACATTTAAACAGAACTGCAAACAGGGCTAGCCGACAACAAACTGTCTCTTATAAAAAGTTAAGAAAGGTAAATAACAATCATACCTACAGTTAGCATGCTTTAACGTGGTTCCTCTTGATCAGCGAAAGTCGGCTGACTTCGTGCCGCTTCGGAATGTTTACGGTCGCTGCCAGCCTTAGACACGTTACAGAATTGTCCGCTGTAGCAATATGTAGCCATTGTTAATACAATGTTGATTCGCGTGCGACATTGTGCGAAGGGACTTATTATTTACAAAAATGAGCAAAGAGGCTGCACCTTGTCCTTCTAGCGACTCGCCATGAACTTTCCACTCATTTCTCCGATTCATTAATTCACTACATGTTCGTTTCTTTTAAAAGCTATAAGCCACCTGCTCTGGGAGGAAAGGGGCGTGGTTTGTACCAGCAGCGAATGTGCTACGAGCAGATCGCAAGCTTCCGCTCCCGGCACCCTTCGTTCAGTGATCAAGTTAAAATGTGCGATCTGTACAAAAAAATGGCTCTGAGCACTATGGGACTTAACTACTGTGGTCATCAGTCCCCTAGAACTTATAACTACTTAAACCTAACTAACCTAAGGACATCACACACATCCATGCCCGAGGCAGGATTCGAACCTGCGACCGTAGCAGTCGCGCGGTTCCGGACTGCGCGCCTAGAACCGCGAGACCACCGCGGCCGGCAACAGAGCTTGGATGGCATGTACAGGCACAGGTGTTCATGCAGCTTCAACACGATACCACAGTTCATCAAGAGTAGTGACTGGCGTATTGTGACGAACCAGTTGCCCGGCCACCATTGACCAGACGATTTCAATTGGTGAAAGATCTGGAGAATGTGCTGGCCAGGGCAGCAGTCGAACATTTTCTGTATCCAGAAAGGCCCGTAAAGGACCTGCAACATGCGGTCGTGCATTATCCTGCTGAAATGTAGGGTTTCGCAGGGATCGAATGAAGGGTAGAGCCACGGGTCGTAACACATCTGAAAAGTAACGTCCACTGTTCAAAGTGCTGTCAATACGAACAAGAGGTGACCTAGACGTGTAACCAATGGCACCCATACCATCACGCTGGGTGATACGCCACTGTGGCGATGAAGAATACACGCTTCCAATGTGCGTTCACCGCGATGTCGCCAAACACGGATGCGACCATCATGATGCTGTACACAGAACCTGGATTCATCCGAAAAAATGACGTTTTGTCATTCGTGCACCCATATTCGTCGTTGACTACACCATCGCAGGCGCTCCTGTCTGTGATGGAGCGTCAAGGGTAACCGCAGCCATGGTCTCCGAGCTGATAGTCCATGCTGCTGCAAACGTCGTCGAACTGTTCGTGAAGATGGTTGTTGTCTTGCGAACGTCCCCATCAGTTGACTCAGGGATCGAGACGTGGCTGCACGATCCGTTACAGCGATGCGGATAAGATGCCTGTCATCTCGACTGCTAGTGACAAGAGGCCGTTGGAATCCAGCACGGCGTTCCGTATTACCCTCCTGAACCCAGCGATTCCATATTCTGTTAACAGTCATTGGATCTCGACCAACGCGAGCAACAATGTAGCTATACGATAAACCGCAATCGCGATAGGCTATAATCCGACCTTAACCAAAACCGGAAACGTGATGGTACGCATTTCTCCTCCTTACTTGAGGCATCACAACAACGTTTCACCAGGCAACGCCGGTCAACTGCTGTTTGTGTATGAGAAATCGGTTGGAAACTTTCCTCATGTCAGCACGTTGTAGGTGGCGCCACCGGCGCCAACCTTGTGTGAATGCTCTGAAAAGCTGATCATTTGCATATCACAGCATCTTCTTCCTGTCGGTTAAATTTGGCGTCTGTAGCACGTCATCTTCGTGGTGTAGCAATTTTAATGGCCAGTAGTGTAGATTGTATATAATGGGGAAAAGTTGGTAGCAAAAATCTTTATAAGTACGTGACCAACTTACTTCAAATTTACACACGATCCTCTCAAACATTCAGACGGATCTAAGCGATATATACATATATTTAAACAACAATTTACAGGTTTTCTGTTAAAACCGACTGTAAGTAATAAAATCATTTGCAATGCTGGTGCTGTAAAAATGTGCGGTTTCGTTTTGTTTCTCACGGTCCAAGTGTTAACTACAATAACAGCGCATTTAAACCATTACAAAATTTTTTATGAGATATACGAGTACATACCTTCTCCTTATATACAATTTTGAACAACAAAAATTTATAAACAACTTTGTGCCATTTTGTTTTCTCCCTCGTAGTCGGTTTTAACAGGAAGCAGTAATGCTGTATTTATTGCTTATGGGTGAGGAGAAGGAGATGGACATAGAAAGGGGAGAGGGGGGAGGGAGGGACAGATCGGGACATATATCCAATTCCCGTACATATTTAGCAATTTTGAATCACTGACGGCTTCACTAGTAATTATATAAAGGCGAGCGAAAGGAAGAAACTAGATTGTGGGTTACTGATGCAATTTCGTTCACGTTAACTAATCGCATGCTTGGCCGAACAGTTAAATAGTCGGCGCGAATGGACGCTACGTGTTCCGCGAACACATCGCCGATAGCATTGCCCACAGTGCATTACTGCGGAAACAGCTCAAAATACGATCTGCTGTGAATAACCGCTCGAATCGGCTCCGATACGGCCTCTCGCTTAAATCCTGCGCTACGCTCTGCCACATTTCCGATAACCGCATTGTTTTTTCAGGACGCTGCAGAAATGAACAAAAAAAGGGAGGGACAAATGCAGTGATTCGAGTGGAGACAAAAGCCCGTAAACAATACGTTTTTACGTTCAGGCGCCATCTTTCATGGGGACGGCGCAAAGCCACAAGCGTTCGGCACAACAGACACCAACAACAGTAACAAAGCAACACAAGCTATGCACAACAAAAAACAAACGCGTGCGACGGGGGCTCACCCAAAAATGGCGGACAACGGCCGGCGGCGGTGGCGACACGGCAATAAATCGCGGCTCGCAAATTAATTGTATTGGCTTTTGATGGGAGTATTCGCGGGTACCCGGCGCCAGATACGAGCGCCAGCTAGCGCGGTGCGACCGCCTCGCCGCACTCCATCAACCCGGCTGGCTGGCTGGCTGCCTGGCTGGCTGGCTGGCTGCTCCGCCGCGATAAAAGCCGCAGCGCGCGCTCGGCGGGGAAGCCCCTGTCCCAGGGGAAAGTCCCGGACGCGGCACGGGAACGTCGACAGCCATCACTCACCGACGCTCCTACAGGCGGGAGAGGCTAGTGCCACTCGAGTCTTGCGCAGAAGTGACGTGAACATGACGTGTCTGTCTGTGCGAGCACGGAAGTTGATAGCAGTGCTCCTAATAAACCGCGGCCGTTTCTCCCATGTGTGAGTAGACAGTATGAAATCACGATGCAAAAAATCATGATCATTTCAAGCATTAGGCTTCTTTTTTTCTTTTGCAGTTACGAAACCGATCGCTTCCTCTATCTTCCTTGAGTACTTCCTGCTCATTGTTTATATCTTCTTACCTGGAGAGCTTATCTTTCAACGATCATTCCTTCGAGATGCTCATTCCAGTGTATCCTATTTTCTTCTATTTTATTGAGGATGTTAAATATATTCCGTTCTTCCCTAATTTCTGAATTTCGAAATCTGTCGGTTCTTGTGCATCCATTTTCTTCTCTGAGAAACCACATGTATATTGCTTGTATGCGACATTCGTGACTTACCTATAAATCATGATTTACTTCCGTAGCCGCGCGGGATTAGGCGAGCGGTCTGAGGCGCTGCAGTCATTGACTGCGGTGCAGTCATTGACTGCGCGGCTGGTCCCGGCGGAGATTAGAGTCCTCCCTCGGGCATGGGTGTGTGTGTGTGTGTGTTTGTGCTTGGGATAATTTAGGTTAAGTAGTGTGTATGCTTAGGGACTTATGACCTTAGTAGTTAAGTCCCATAAGATTTCACACACATTTGAACATTTTTGAACTTCCGTAAACACGCATTAGAATCCCCATCGTCTTATAAAATCTCAATGTCTTTTCTTTCCTCGTTTTACTTTTTAGACATTTATTTGTTCTTCCACATATGATCCAAAAAATGGTTCAAATGCCTCTGAGCACTATGGGACTTAACATGTGAGGTCATCAGTCCCCTAGAACTTAGAACTACTTAAACGTAACTAACCTGACATCACACACACCCATGCCCGAGGCAGGATTTGAACCTGCGACCGTAGCAGCAGCGCGTTTCCAGACTGAAGCGCCTAGAACCGCTCGGCCACAACGGCCGGCACATACGTTCCCAAACAGCGCTAATTTCTTCTCTATGTCTTCCGTACTCATGTGACGTCAAAAATCAAATAATCAAAATGTTGGCCTGTTGTATTCATGATCATAATTTTTGTTCTCGCAGGATATTTCCCTTATGAAATCACTTATTTTGTCTTCTTTTCTGAAATCGTAATATGGAACTCTTCACAAACCTTAACTAATGAATGTCTTCCGTTTTGTAGGTCATCTTCATTACCTGCCAGCCCTGTGGCGCCGTCTGCATGTAAAAGACAATTCAAGCGAGAATTATTATTAATCTCAAATTCCCGAGAAAAAATCTCATTCCAATACCGAATTGCGTCGTCGAAATAAACCTTAAAAGGTGTAGGTGAAATGCTGCGCTCTTGTCTTACGACGGAAAGAAAACAGCCAAATTTTTGTGACTAGCAAGAATATAATTGAATTCCCTGGAACATTAGAACTGTGTGCCTGATCGGCATACGAACGCGGGACCCCTCTGGCTGTTGTGGGCAAGTGCTCTACTAATTGAGCTTCCCAAGCACGAGTCACGATCCGTCTTCAATGCTTTCTCAGTTGGCAGAGCACTTACCGGTTGTAGCCAAACGTCCTGTGTTCGAGTCCTGGTCCAATACACAGTTTTAATCTGCCAGGAAGCTGTATACCAGGGCACATTTCGCTGCAGAGTGAAAATTCATTTAGTAATATATCAGTCATTGCTGCTCGTTTTCTCACAGCAGTTCACGCTCTGCTCATAGGTTCCTGCCTAATCATCCTCATATTCGAAAAAACACAGCCAAATATTCGTGACAAGTATCGTTTTTTAATGAGACTGAAGTGACGAAATCGAAGAAACTGATGTCAGGGAGAGCGCACTCTTATTATGTAAATAACACCGAATACTGCAGAACACACTTCTATTACTACGATATGAAAAGAACACAGATAGAACTTTCAACAACATTATCACTCATCTTACGATATCCTGAAGGCTTTTATGGTCGATGAGTCATTAACTGACAATTATAACAAACCGTACTGCAGTGACGGGTTTGTGATGGATCTTCAATGCGCTATTGCCTAGATTCAGGACACTATCCTAAAATGCAAGTTACAATACCAATACGATGAAATCCAACACGACGTCTCCCAAGTTGTTCTTTTGCCGACTACTATTGACTTTTGTGTTCGCATCGAGTGACGAGTGACACCTTGTTTTGACATCGTTTCCGTAGAATATTCGAGAGGCGTTAGCTTCTCCCTCCTACAGAGACACCAATGAAGTTGTGACCAAGTACAACGAAAGCGTCGACTGGGAAAAAGAAATGATGGAAGGAAAGTTGTTATGCGATGCGTGTAGCAGGAGTACAAAAGGTAGTGCTAAAATTTTTATTATCACCTCCGAAAAATATATTTACATGTATCTGCAGTCCTAGAACGAACTGAAATCCCCACGCTGCAGTACCGAACCCGTCGGAAGAGGCGACAAATAAAATGCAGTATCGTGTGGATTCATTTTAATATAATTTACACATGTTCTTAGGGTGACGTAATGTTGTAATTCATAATATTAGAAGAGAAGATAGCTTGATGTGAAACAGTTTATTTCATGGCTAGTTTCGAGAGTAACTAGCTGTCATCCTTAGATTCTCAGATCCACAATGTACCGATGGAATACCGTTAATATAGTAATTTGCATGGTCGTATAATAATTACATACAAGGAGCCATATTAACATAACAATCACATACCTCCTAGAAATATAACTGTACACCAGCCTCGTCGGCGTACAGAGAACATGCTCGAATTACAATAACACAGCTCCACATTGCTTAGTTGAATTTATGAAAGTAGCTAAATAAAATATCCATAGCACCAATAAAGGGTACAGATGCAAAAACAGGTACATCAGTAAAGACGATGCGTCAACGACAGCTCAGGAAGACTGACGCGATGCGCTTTAGATCCCATGTTGAGTGGTTACAAGCTAGGTCGCCAGGCGGCGCCACTGAACTAAGGCAACGATATGTACACGATGATTATGAAGGTTGTACTAGCCAACTATTTACACAAAATTTTTTTTAAACCGTGAAATTAAAATCTTCTGGGTTGTTAGGCCGCGTCACGTTTCTTCTAAAATGTTCGACGTTTCGACCCCTCTGCTGGGATCTTCTTCAGGATCTTTTAGTGTCCACTACCGCACTAGAGGCGTCGAAACGTCGAATATTTTAGAAGAAACATGACGCGGCCTAACAACCCAAAAGATTTTAACTTCAGCGACAACGGCTACGAAAGCCTGCAGACTTTTTTTAAGCCGTGTTAGATAACTAAACTATAGACAGCTGGACAATAAATACTAATTCGACTCACTGCAAAAAGAAGTACATAACCAAGCATAGTGTCAAACACATTGCAGATATCTACGGTTACCATATATAGGTATTACATGTATATGATAGTAGGCTCATACCTAAAGCAAAAGAGTTTACTGCATTATGTAACTGACAGCCAGTAAATGAAAGCATAGAAACATAGCTTAGTACTGGGCACATCCATAGATATAACATAGGCTCATAACGTAGTATAACATGTTTAGCACAGTTTCACAAAATACGTTGACAGCCGGTTGGTACAATCTTCGAAATAATCGTGTACGCATCGTTGCCTTAATGCTGTGACCCCGTCTGGCGACCAAGCTTGTAACCACTTAACATGGGCTATAAAGCGCATCACGTTAGTCTTCCTGAGCTGTCATCGATGCATCGTCTTTACTGATGTGCCAGTCTTTACTCCGGTATTCTTTATTGGTGCTATAGATATTTTATTTAGCTACTTTCACATATTTGACAAACCGATGTGGAGCCGTATTACTGTAACTGGAACATATTCTTAGTATGCCGACGGGACTGATATGTAGTTACATTTCTGGTAGGTATGTATTTTTTTTTATTGGGATGATAAGGTACCTTGTGTACAACTTTTGCACGATCAAACAGCATCATGCAGGTTACTACACTTACGTTATTCTATCAATTCACTGTAGACTGAGAAACTCTAGTTAGTGTCGACACTAGCCAAGAAAAACTATTTCACACCAAGCTATGTTGGCTTTTAATATTAAAAATTGCGGTATTTTTTAAGGGCAACAACGCAGCCACAATCGCTGCTGAGTTAGTGGAAGCGTCCAACTACAATGCGTCGTCATATGACACAGTGGTCACATGGCGCAGACACTTTTAATTTGGGAAAACAGTTCTGAATGACGAAGAAACCAAGTGGCAGACCGTCTCTCTGCGGAGAACCGGGAATCGCAAGAGAAGTGGAGGCCCGATCATCTAAGACCTGCGTATCAGAATCGAGGCGATAGTGAGAAAAGTGACAATCAGGCGCAACTTATTAGTATCTTGCACAACATTCTGAATAATTCAAACGTCGGCGTCAGGTAGATTCTGCGACTGCTATGACAGTCCAATCCCAATCCAGATGACTCCTTTATCCGACTGACCACGGTGGTCCAGTTCTGTGTCTGTTACTATGACCCTGAGACGAAGGAGCGAAGTAAGTATTGGAAATGCGTGGTTTCACCGCCGCCGAAAAAGGCGGGAAAGTCAATGCTGGGTAGTTTTTGGGACTGCCATGGTGTGGAGCTGACATATTACACTGGAAAGGGGCAAACCGTCAAAGGTCTGACTACTTTACGAGTGGCTATCTAGACGAAGCGTCGCGGAATGCTGGCCAAAAAGGTTCTTTAGGGTTCCATGCCTCAGTCAGCAAAAATGGAGCCCTTATAGGATCGCTTTATCGTCCGTCTGTATGTATGTATGTATGTATGTATGTATGTCCAAACATCCGTCCGTCTGTCCGTCCGCCCGCCCGCCCGCCTGTTAAAAACCCTATTTCTTAGGAACGGGTAGACGTATCAAGCTCCCAATTTATGTCACATATTAAGATCATGGTCTCCAGATCGAATCCGCCCGGCGGATTAACGACGAGGGCCGGTGTGCCGGCCAGCCTGGATGTGGTTTTTAGGCGGTTTTCCACACCCTCTTCATGCATTACGCTAGTCGCTGACAGTTGGGGTACACTAATTCCCTCCGCAGGGGGAGGGGGGGGGGGTACGGGGTGGCGGCAGGAAGGGCATCCGGCCACCCCTTCAACTAACATTGCCACATCCGATTAACCATGCCGACCCTGCGTATCCGCGGGGAAAACGGCACGAGCTAAAGAAGGAAAGAAAGAGAGAAAGATTAAGGTCTATAGTCTCTTTGCGGCGTAAAACTTATAAGCTTCTAAGTGAACAGATACGGTCATTTATGTCACATATTTAGAACGTTACAAACTCGAACTCATTCATGAAAACCTACAGCGTACTTCCTGCTCACCTAGACCCCTGAAATTCGGCAAGAAGCAATGTTTCATCAAACAAGTAAAGGGAAAAATCTACAACTTCAACTATCATATAAAAATATCTTACTGCCATTTGAAAATACACTGCATTCATCACCCGTCGAAGGCGTAATAGACGAACATGAAATATAAGTAGTAGTAATTTATTGGTAATTAAATAAATTTTTTTTATTAAATCATCTTTTTATACTTACACGAACTGAAGTCCCGTGCTGAGGAACTGCTGTTGAGATTTTTATACGGTCTTTGAATTCCCAGGACCAGTAAAAGCAAGTCTTCTGGTCCAGACTGTAAACCAATTAGGTTCCTTTCGGAGTATGCTGAAGCATTAGCTCCATACTTAACGATCATATACGACCGTTCACTCGACGAAAGATCCGTACCCAAAGAATGGAAAGCTGCACAAGTCACACCAATATTCAAGAAAGGTAGTAGGGGTAATCCACTAAATTACAGGGCCATATCGTTCACGTCGATATGCACCAGGATTTTAGAACATATATTGTATTTGAACATTATGAATTACTTTGAAGAAAACGGTCTATTGACACACAGTGGGTTTAGAAAACGTCGTTCTTGTGAAACACAACTAGCTCTTTATTCACAAGAAGTGCTGAGTGTTATTGACAAGGGATTTCAGATCGATTCCGTATTTCTGGATTTCCGGAAGCCTTTTGACACTGTACCACACAAGCGACTCGCAGTGAAATTGCGTGCTTATGGAATATCGTCTGTTATGTGACTGGATTTGTGATTTCCTGTCAGACAGGTCACAGTTCGTAGTAACTGACGGAAAGTCATGGAGTGTTGCAGAAGTGATGACTGGCGTTCCCCAAGGTAGTGTTATAGGCTCTTTGCTGTTCCTCATCTATATAAACGATTTGGGAGACAGTCTGAGCAGCCGTCTTAGGTTGTTTGCAGATGACGCTATCGTTTATCGACTAATAATGTCATCAGAAGATCAAAACAAATTGCAAAACGATTTAGAAAAGGTATCTGAATGGTGCGAAAATCGGCAATTGACCCTAAATAACGAAATGTGAGAGGTCATCCATATGAGTGCTAAAAGGAACTCGTTAAACTTCGGTTACACGATAAATCAGTCTAATCTAAAAGCCGTCAATTCAACTAAATACCTAGGTATTATAATTACGAACAACTTAAATTGGAAGGAACACATAGAAAATGTTGTGGGGAAGGCTAACCAAAGCCTGCGTTTTATTGACAGGACACTTAGAAAATGTAACAGACCTACTAAGGAGACTGCCTACACTACGCTTGTCCGACATCTCTTAGAATACTGCTGCGCGGTGTGGGATCCTTACCAATAGGACTGACGGAGTACATCGAAGAAGTTCAAAGAAAGGTAGCACGTTTTGTATTATCGCGAAATATGGGACAGAGTGTCACTGAAATGATACAGGATTTGGGCTGGAAATCATTAAAAGAAAGGCGTTTTTCGTTGCGACTGTATCTTCTCACGAAATTCCAATCACCAACTTTCTCCCGCGAATGCGAAAATATTTTGTTGACACCGACCTACTTAGGGAGGAAATATCACCACGATAAAATAAAGGAAATCATAGCTCGTACGGGAAGATATAGGTGTTCATTCTTTCCGCGCGCTTTACGAGATTGGAATAATAGAGAATTGTGAAGGTGGTTCGATGAACCCTCTGCCAGGCACTTAAATGTGATTTGCAGAGTATCCATGCAGATGTAGATCTTGCCAGCATCGACGTCGATAACAGGTAAAAATCGCTGAGATTCTCGATTCCCAGGATGGATGAACTATGTATATACGTATCAGACTACGGAACTCGCACTTGGCCAATTTTTTGCGCTACAACAACGCCATAGCCCATTCTCCACAGAGTATAGTCGCAATCGTTTCTTATTTGCGGTATCAAATTTTGTCTCAGCCCTGACGACGAGGTGATTTTTAAAGTCTAACGTTCCCGCAACAGCCAAAAAGCTGACTTCTGCCACCAACGTCTGCGGGAAGGCATTCATCGCTGAGAACAATGTGTCGCGTTGAAGGGAGAGTAAGTAGAGAAGGATCACGTGACCACCAAGTTCCAAGGTCACAGATTTTTTAAAGGAATAACTGGAACTTCATGACTGTTTCTCATATTTGTTAGCAGGTAATAATGAATGCTGTGCCAAGTACAAGTAATCGTCTGATTGTGGGTGAAAGTAAATAAAAATGGCTTCAAAAATCGTTCCTTCCAGTTGCGTGCACAGTAAGCCCCACGCTGGGCCACTGGTTCTGTTTCTGACAGAGGTAATTATCGCTGTCGCTTGTTAATGTAATCCTTGTATTTATTTTATGCCACCAATAACGAACACTACAGTGCCTATGTACTTTCACTGTACCACACCTAGTCCCAAAATGAATTCCACATGGTCCGTGCGTAACCCAGAGGGAACGCTACTGACCGGTATGGTAGAATGATGCTATTGGCTGGGCCGGAACGTGTTACATTGTCCTTACCACAACGCATCGCCTCACTGCCCGCCTGTTTGCGTGCAAATCTCTGTAACAGAGAAGGCTACTAGGAAAGATTCACTCGTTTTCAAGATTCACTCATTTTCAAAGTTTTATATTTTACAAACCATTACATGTACAATTATGATTGCTGCATGAATAGAACCGTAAGCTCCGTTATTTTGCATGGGGCCTACCAGTTAAGTTACGAGTGCATTGCCTAGACAAAATGGAGACAAACTAGGGAAAAAAAGACATTGAGCTTCTATGCTGATGTTTACTGTCGAAGCGTCCTTCCATTTACCTGGTAGGGTTAATCGCCACAATATGAGGGTGTGGGAAACTCAAAATCACATGGAACTGTGCCGCATCAACGACACTCGCCGAAGTATTGTATTTTCTTGATCATGTCACAGACGAAACTGTACGGACCATTTCTCTTACGTGCGATGACTGTGACGGGTACCTCTTACCTTGATGTGTTTGATTTGTCGTTGTTTCTACAATTGGCGGCTGATTCCAACAATCCCCTCATTGTGGACGAACTTCTGCATCGCTGGACTGGGTGTGGTGGTGAAGGCTATGTATCTCTGTTACATTGGCTCCCAGGTCGCCTGAACTAACACCGTGACGTTATCGTTTGGCAAGCACATTAAAGATCGTGATTACGTACCCAACTAGCAAGAACCCTGGAACAGCTCAGAGGCAGCATCAATGCTTCTAACATTCCATCAACAAGATTTTGCTACATAAGGTATGGAAGGAACTTAACTACCACTTGGATGTATATCTTATCAGCAGAGGGACACTCATAGAACATTTCTACAGTGCTAAATCCAAACTTAGTGAGTTTACAGTTCTATTCGTTCATTCATCATATTTGTAGGACGGGCGTTCAATAAATACCCCAACACTTTTTTTTCAGCCAGCTCCGGTTGAAAAAATATGGAATTTGTTGTGAGCCATCGAAGGATATTCCCGCTTCACCCCTTTAGCTTCATGGAGTTCCGACAGGAGGCGGCACTGTACGTAGCCTTCGAAAGGACTTCTCTAACGGTGGTGTGTTCCAAGCAGAGAGGTGACACTGTGTTTCTTTTGGTGGGAAACCAGAGCAGCGTAGATATACAAAGGCGCTTATAACATGTCTACGGAGACCTGGCAGTGAACGAAACCACGGTGAGTCGTTGGGCGAGGCGTCTGAAATCATCGTAACAAGGTCGTGCAGACTTGTCCCGGCCGCACACAGCTGACTACTCCAACGTTGGAACGTGCAGACATTCGAGGTCATCGACGGATCACAATCAAACACCTTGTTGCTCAACTGGACGTGCCTATTGGTAGTGCTGACACACTCGTCCACCAGTTGGGGTAGTCAAAGGTATATAACCGCTAGGTTCCTCGCCACCTAACAGAACACCATATAGAGCAACGAAGGACCATTTGCTCGAAACTGCTTGCAGGTCACGAGGAATATCGAGACATTTTCTATCGAACACCGTCACGAGCGAGGAAAAGAAAAAGTTCAAAGCCGCGCTCTCAGCCGCTAAAATCATGGCGACGGTCTTTTGGGACCCTGAAGGAGTTATTCCCTTTTATGTCCTCCCTTATGCTGCCACTATCAACTCTGAATGGTACTGTCCTATTCTCAGTCAAATGAAGATACTACTTCACCGTGTTCGCTGCCACAAAAATGCAAACGACCTGCTGCTTATTCATGAGAATGCAAGGCCTCGCACAAGTCTGCGCAGCCAGCAGCAGCTCACAAAACTTCACTGAACTGTTCTTCCTCATCCACCCAACAGCCCGGATCTCGCACCTTCCGACTTCCATCTGTCTGAAGCACGCATTCCGCAGGAAGTGGTACGTGGTGAAGTTACTGAATGCAGCAATGCGTTGGCACCGACGTTGACCAGTAGAGTGGTATCTTGAGGACATGCAGGGGCTTCCAAATAAGGTGGTGTAAAGCCGTCGCAATGAACGGAGATTAATTTGAAAATAGGTTTTTGTGGCCAAAAGATTAGGGAATTATATGGTGTATTGGAATCCTGAAAAAAGCAACCTGTTTTCAGAAGAAAATGTGTTGCATTACATTGCCTATGTACGACATGTAATACTTTTGAGAATATAGAGCTTTGAACGAGTGGGTCATTTACAGCAGCCTCGTATTTCCAGCAGTATATGGAACACTAAACGGTACCACTAACCCTAAACCAAGATCACAAACACGATTCAAACCATTTATTTATTTACAACAAATATATATATTTCTACACAGGCAGACAAATCTCAAGTTCATATTGGGATCATAGCCTTCGGTCCATGTTTGAAATCCAGTTAGACGCTTTTGAAGACAAACTGTGAAGGTCTTCCATTGTTTCTTTGAAGGAACATTCAAATTTTATTTGATGTAGAGTTTGCTCTTCTTCACCGCAGATACATGTGGGAAAGGACTTCCACTCTTATTGGTGGAGCAATCCTTTCCACATCTTCCCTAGTCAGTTATGATCAGTCAATATGCACCCGTGCGAAGATCAAAACCTGCAGGTCGCTCGTAGGGAGTTTTAATTAGTTGGTGATGCACCAAGGAAGATTGCTCCTGCCAATGACTGTTGCTGGCATCTTCCATGTTGAAATGGCTGTTTTGCAGACTGACTGCTGTGCATCACTTTGGGTTTCTAGACCTCAATCGCTGGGATTCTCGTGAGTTGGTAATTCTGTGTTGTCTTTTATTCTTGTCCATATGTTCAGCAATGTCTGTGTTCTTCTAGTGGATGGTGGTTGATTTATTACTAAGGACCGGTAGGCAGTGCGTATTTGTGGGACGAATATACTATGTGGTGAGGCATATTGCCTGACTGCGCTTGTGTCAATTACTCTGGTGTGAGCGCCGTTTAAGTAGATGGGACAGCATATTCTGTGACTTCGTATGAGAGAGCCAAAACTGGGACTATTGTCATAGCATCCCAGGCGGATCCAGTTGACTTCTGTAGTACATTGTTCGTAGTTTTGATATTGGCTACCACAGTCCGGAGATGGATTCCGAATGTCAATTACCCAACTAGTGTCACACCTGCCTATTTTCGAGAGTCTGATGTCCATATGTTATGTTAGGTTCGTAGTTTGTTTGTTTATTCGGTACGTGATGGTTGATACAACGGTTTTGTGAGGATTCGGTCAGAGAAAATCATGTTTGAAGTATTTATCCAGTGACAAAGTCTGACGTTAGTATTTCTACAGCTTCCCTAAGGCTCTGATCCTATGCGATCACAGGAACACCATCAGCATATTTCCTGTCGCTGCCTTAGGTAGAGTATCTCAAAGCTGAATGCCAACAAAACAGTACCATCTCGTCTGCATTGTTAAATGAAACTTCTCTGTGGAACAAACCACTGTATGATTAACGAAAATAGGTATAAGGATTATCGACAGACAACAGTAACGAAAATCTGCCTACACAAATGCATACACAGATAGGTACAATATCCGGAAGTAACCTTTTCACACACATTGCGACTAGTGAACGCTGTCGTGGAACTCCCGAAGATTTTGAAACCATGCGAGATACTTGCAGACTCAGGTGGTTTGCCAGTCCTACCGGATTGCTCAGTCGCAGAGAGTATTGTGTTGTCCTCAAAAGGTACGACAATTTCAGTCATCATTGTTAGTACCTCAAAGGGTCTTGCGCGGCATGTTATATTACACGACTGACATGGAGAAGCAAATGTAAATATTTATAAGAAAATATTGAAGGAAAGACAATGAATACAGAGCGAACGGCTGCCGAGAAGGAGGGGGAGTGTATATGAACAACTGTTGATGTGTCTGCGATAAAAGTAGATTTGCTTTTTCACTTTTTTCGACAGAGGAAGAAAGGAAGGAAAGTTAAGATTTAAAGGTTAGTCGACAGCATAATTTTTAGAGACAGAGCACAAGTCCTGATCGAAGGAAATCGGCCGTGCACTTTAAAAGGAACCATTCCGGGAGTTGCCTTAAGCGACTTGTGCAGCCCACAGAACACTTAAATCTGGAAGATCAGCCGGTGATCTGAACAGTCGTCCTTCCGATGGCGACTCCGGTGTCTTAAATTTTCAGTATGGAGTATGCAAAATAAAACAGACACGCAAGCGATCGAAACTAACTACTGAAATTGCAACTTGAGATTTCGACCGAATCGCCAACAGGGAGAGGAGTATTACAGAGACACAGCTTACATTGGACTATTATATTATAACGGAATATTTTTATAAAATCTCACGAACCCGAACACTATTTTGTCAGTGCCTGTTGACCACCACTGAGGCTTCAAGATAACAAGCTAACTCGAAAAGACGTTCAGTAACGTGAACGAGTCCATGGATAGAAATATCTAGTTGAAACACTGGTTTAAAACACTGCTGTTAAAATGCAGGACCAAGAAATGAAAAGTATTTTTCTCCCAATTTGCTTGTTAATTGCAGAGTACCCTATTGGCATGTACCTGCGCGGTCGCCGCCATAAAGTATGTAAACTGGCGTTAATTGCGTTTTCTGCTCGTTATGCTGATCAAAAAACCGATAAGCGCGACCGCAAAGTGAAAAATATTTCCAATTATATTTCATTTTTATATTTTTCACTTCTCCAAACGATGTTGATTGCCACAAACCTCTGGAGCACGTGCTTCTGCGCCAGTAGCCACTGTCGCGTGTTAACTGCCGCTAATGACGCGTTTTGATCATTTACCCGCTGTTAAACCATAGAAGTAGCCGCCCCAGCTGGGTGGCATACACGTGAATTAAAAGGCAAAATTGTTCTGCTGGAAGCAAAATTGTGGACAAAATTAAATTTTGTGCACGATATTGTGACAGTTTATGAAGATCCCTTTTTTCATGAAAATTCTAGATCCGAAAACAAAGAGGTTAAAGGAAGAGCATAAAATTATGGATGGATGGTTAAAAAAAAGGAAGAGCATAAAATTATGCATGGATGGTTAAAAAGAACACTGATTTACAAAATTAGAGAAGAGAAAAGAAAATAGCCCTCACCTCTCATTTATTTATTGTTCCGTGGGACCAAATTAATGAGAAGTCTCCATGGTCATGGAACGAGTCAATACATGAAATTACAACACGATATTAGAAACAGATAAAATGAAATATAAGAAACATATTCAGGTGACAAGTCGTAAGTTTAAATAAAGAAAAATCAACAATGTAACACTGGAATTTGCTTAATTTTTTAGCTCTTCCAGGAGCTCCTCGACAGAATAGAAGGAGTGAGCCATGAGGAAACTCTTCAGTTTGGACTTGAAAGAGTTTGGGCTACTGCTACGATTTTTTAGTTCTTGTGGTAGCTTATTGAAAATGGATGCAGCAGAATACTGCACTCCTTTCTGCACAAGAGCCAAGGAAGTGCATTCCAAATGCAGATTTGATTTCTGCCTAGTATTAACTGAGTGAAAGCTGCTAACTCTTGGGAATATGCTAATATTGCAAACGACATTAAAGAAAATATATACTGTGAGGGCAATGTCAGAATTCCCAGACTATTGAATAGGCGTCGACAAGAGGTTCTCGAACGTACACCACATATAGCTCGAACATCCCGTTTTTGAGCCAAAAATACCCTTTTTGAATCAGAAGAATTACCCCAAAAAATAATACCATACGACATAAGCGTATGAAAATATGCGAAGTACACTACTTTTCGTGTTGAAGTGTCACTTATTTCAGATACTGTTCTAATGGTAAATAAAGCAGCATTTAGTTTCTGAACAAGATCCTGGGCATGGACTTTCCACAACAGCTTACTATCTATCCGAACGCCTAGCAACTTGAACTGTTCCGTCTCGCTTGTAATATGCCCATTCTGTCTGATCAAAATATCGGTTCTTGTTGAATTGTGAGTTATAAACTGTAAAAACTGAATCTTGCTGTGATTTAGCATCAAATTATTTTCCACAAGCCACGAACTTATTTCACGAACTACATTATTTGATACCGTTTCAATATTACACACAAGATCCTTCACTACCAAGCTGGTGTCATCAGCAAACAGAAATATTTTTGAATCACCTGTAATACTACAAGTCATATCATTTATACACTCCTGGAAATTGAAATAAGAACACCGTGAATTCATTGTCCCAGGAAGGGGAAACTTTATTGACACATTCCTGGGGTCAGATACATCACATGATCACACTGACAGAACTACAGGCACATAGACACAGGCAACAGAGCATGCACAATGTCGGCGCTAGTACAGTGTATATCCACCTTTCGCAGCAATGCAGGCTGCTATTCTCCCATGGAGACGATCGTAGAGATGCTGGATGTAGTCCTGTGGAACGGCTTGCCATGCCATTTCCACCTGGCGCCTCAGTTGGACCAGCGTTCGTGCTGGACGTGCAGACCGCGTGAGACGATGCTTCATCCAGTCCCAAACACGCTCAATGGGGGACAGATCCGGAGATCTTGCTGGCCAGGGTAGTTGACTTACACCTTCTAGAGCACGTTGGGTGGCACGGGATACATGCGGACGTGCATTGTCCTGTTGGAACAGCAAGTTCCCTTGCCGGTCTAGGAATGGTAGAACGATGGCTTCGATGACGGTTTGGATGTACCGTGCACTATTCAGTGTCCCCTCGACGATCACCAGTGGTGTACGGCCAGTGTAGGAGATCGCTCCCCACATCATGATGCCGGGTGTTGGCCCTGTGTGCCTCGGTCGTATGCAGTCCTGATTGTGGCGCTCACCTGCACGGCGCCAAACACGCATACGACCATCATTGGCACCAAGGCAGAAGCGACTCTCATCGCTGAAGACGACACGTCTCCATTCGTCCCTCCATTCACGCCTGTCGCGACACCACTGGAGGCGGGCTGCACGATGTTGGGGCGTGAGCGGAAGACGGCCTAACGGTGTGCGGGACCGTAGCCCAGCTTCATGGAGACGGTTGCGAATGGTCCTCGCCGATACCCCAGGAGCAACAGTGTCCCTAATTTGCTGGGAAGTGGCGGTGCGGTCCACTACGGCACTGCGTAGGATCCTACGGTCTTGGCGTGCATCCGTGCGTCGCTGCGGTCCGGTCCCAGGTCGACGGGCACGTGCACCTTCCGCCGACCACTGGCGACAACATCGATGTACTGTGGAGACCTCACGCCCCACGTGTTGAGCAATTCGGCGGTACGTCCACCCGGCCTCCCGCATGCCCACTATACGCCCTCGCTCAAAGTCCGTCAACTGCACATACGGTTCCCGTCCACGCTGTCGCGGCATGCTACCAGTGTTAAAGACTGCGATGGAGCTCCGTATGCCACGGCAAACTGGCTGACACTGACGGCGGCGGTGCACAAATGCTGCGCAGCTAGCGCCATTCGACGGCGAACACCGCGGTTCCTGGTGTGTCCGCTGTGCTGTGCGTGTGATCATTTCTTGTACAGCCCTCGCGCAGTGTCCGGAGCAAGTATGGTGGGTCTGACACACCGGTGTCAATGTGTTCTTTTTTCCATTTCCAGGAGTGTATATAAATAAGAAACAGCAGTGGCCCCAGCACAGACCCTTGGGGAACGCCCCACTTAACAGTGCCCCCATTGGGACTGAACATCACTACCACTCTCAATATTCCGGAGAATTACCTTCTGCTTTCAGTTCTTAAAGTAAGAGGCGAACCAATTGTAAGCTACTCCCCTTACTCCATAATGGTCCTACTTCTGCAGTAATATTTTGTGGTCAACACAGTCAAAAGCCCTCGTTAAATCAAAGAAAACACCTAGCGTTCGCAACCTTTTATTTAATCCGTCCAAAACCTCACAGAGAAAAGAGAATATAGCATTTTCAGTTGTTAAACCATTTCTAAAACCAAACTGAACATTTGACAGCAAATTATGTTAATTTAAATGCTCCAGTAACCTTGTATATACAACCTTCTCGATAACTTTAGCAAACACCCATGGCATAGAAATAGGTCTATAATTGTCAACATTATCTCTGTCTCCCTTTTTATAAAGTGGCTTCACTACCGAGTACTTTAATCGGTCAAGAAACCGACCACTCCTAAAGGAAAAGTTACAGATATGGCTAAGTACTGGGCTAGCATATATAGAACAATACTTCAGTATTCTGCTAGATACCCCGTCATATCCATGAGAGTTCTTGGTCTTTACTAATTTAATTATTAACTCCATCTCCCTCTTGTCAGTATCATGGAGGAGGATTTCAGGTAACAGTCTCGGAACACTTTTTCTAAGAGCGCTATATGATTCCCTGTTGGGACTAGGTTTCTATTTAGTTCACCTGCTATATTCAGAAAGTGATTATTAAATACTGTACATATATGCGACTTATCATTAACACGGACATTCTCACTACGCACTGACTCTATATCCTCAACCTGTCTCTGCAGACCAGCCACTTCCTTTACGACTGACCATATGGTTTTAATTTTATCCTGCGACTTAGCTAATCTATCTGCATACCACATACTTTTTGCCTTCCTAATAACATTTCTAAACACCTTACAATACTGTTTGTAATGGGCTGCTGCATTTAGTTTTTGACTGTTTCTAACGTTTTGATATAATTGCCACTTTGTTCTACAAGATATTCTTATCCCTCTAGTCAGCCACCCAGGCTGCCTGTTTGTGCTAGTACCCTGTTTTGAACGTTCTACCGGAGAGCAACTTTCAAAGAGCACGAGAAAAGTCTTGAGAAAAGCATTATATTTATCGTCTACTGTATCAGCGCTATAAACATCTTGCCACTCTTGTTCCTTGATAAGGTTTACAAAGGTCTCTACAGCAACTGGATCAGCTTTCCTAAACAGCTGATGACTATATTTAACACGTGTTGCAGCTCAAAAATCTTTTAGAGTTAAAACTTGTGCATCATGAACTGAAAGGCCATTCACCTTTTTGCTAACAGAATGCCCTTCTAGTGATGAGGAATGAACAAAAATGTTGTCTATGGTTGTTCAACTGTTCCCTTGCACTCTCGTTGGAAAGAATACGGGTTGCATAAGATTATATGAATTAAGGAGGTCTACCAGCATCCTCTTCCTTGCACAATCACTTATACAATTAATATTAAAGTCACCACATATAACTAACGTTTTGTATTTCCTATAAAGTGAACCAAGAACCACCTCCAGCTTTAGCAAAAATGTTGTAAAATCGGAGTCTGGGGATCCATCAATAACAACAGTTAGAAGTTTAGCTCCATTAAATTTAACCACACCTGCACAACATTCAAACACCTTTTCAGTGCAGTACTTTGAAACATCAATTGACTCAAATGGGATGCCGTTTTCACATACATGGCTACTCCCCCACACCGCAAAGAGCTCCTCGAAAAGCTGCCAGCCAACCTGTATCCTGGTAAATGAAGCCTCTGAATTATCTCCTTATTTAAGAAGTGTTCAGATATACCAATAATTTCAGAGTCAACATCTGTAAGCAGTTCACTAACTTTATCTTTAATACCTTGTATATTTTGATGAAATATACTAATTCCCTCATTACTCGGATACCTAAGCTTTGTCAAAAGTGGTTCCTTTGTTAGAGAGACTTCCCTTAAGCAGGAATACCTATCAGCTGACTTCAATTTAAAAAAGGTGCAGCTCTAACACCCACTACTGCAGAAATTTTCCCCTGAGTGATCCCACCAACCCCACCTATGCTGTCACCTATAAGCTTTGCTAACCTCCCCTTCCCATACCTGTTGAGGTGCAGGCCATGTCTAGTGAAACCCATCCTGCTGATAGACTCCACCGACACCACTGAAATGTGACCCATGCTTTCTGTCATCAGCGCACCCCCAAGTCTCATGTTATTACGCCTGACGGCTGTATTAAGACGAGGCCGAGTGTGACGCTGAAACAGTTCCACGAAATGCACAATCGTGTTGCCAGTCTGAGTGGCTATCTTTTCCAGGTCACCATCTATGTCATACTCCCCATCCCTATCAATACTATTACCAGCCCCACCCACTATCACTACCTGATCCTCTTTAGTAAAATCCCTACATAACCCCCCTATGTTAACAGTCACCTGAGCCAATCCTGCATTAGGCTTCACAATGCTGGTGACCTGGTACTCACTCCCCAGCACTTCCTGCAACTGCTGGCCTACACCTCTGCCATGAGAACTACCTAACAGCAGAACCTTCTTCTTCCTCTTCGACTTTGCAACTGTTCTAGCCACCGTAACTACTGAGGTCTGCTGCATACTTCCTACATCTACAGCTACTAGAGATTCCTCTCCACTAGACTCTGACAGTTGGTGATATCTATTGTAAACACCAATAGTAAAACTATCTGAAAATCTTCTTCTCCTAGCAGATCTCTTGCCAACAGCCAGCTCCCATTCCCCAACCCCCCTCTCCCTCCTCATCCTATCTAGCTACTCCTGTGCGTTTTTCAACTGCACCTGAAGGGCACAGATCTTACGCTCCTGCTCCTCTATCAACTTACTCTTGCTACATAACCTGCAGTTCCAGGAGAGGATCTCACCAGAATGCCCACTGGCTTCCCCACTAAATTCCCCCCAGTGAAAATACTTCGAACAAGTCTCACACCACAATCCATTACTCACGAACCTACGGCAAAGCCCACACTTCTCACTCATGGAAAAATTTTAATTTCTCAAAGTTCCGCTACTACAATAAGAAGATGTTAAAAACCTGACTACAATAACCACAAATTTACTCTACAAGGGAAGTAACTACTATTATTAACAGTATTAATAAACAACAAATGTGAATATAACAAAAGAGTAATACAGAAAGAGAATCAAACGTCTAATGACACAGTAACGAAGCTGAAAACAGTTCCCACAAGGTTCTTCTGAAATTATTTCACCAGAAAACACAAAAAACACCGGTTGAAGACTACTAAAGTTCCTAAATAAACCACTAAACAAAAACAATTAATTAGTACTTAGCTTTCGATGCGCCGCTACAGCTGCAACTGGCCAGCGCGCAATGTAAACACAGGTAAGAGGTTACGTTGCTCGATACGAAACACAAATATCAGGTCACAACACAAGAAAGGCAGAGGTGAATGAAGAAACCACTAATAAGTCACTTATATAGTAAATATTATCACAAAAACCGTTAAAATATGTGGATGTGACGCATACTATCTGCTGAACAGAAATTGAGAAAACTATTAGCTGCATCATAGAAAAGATTTTTGAGACTAAGACAGCACAAGCATTTAGCTGTTGACTGATAAATTTTCAAATGTGTGTAGATTACACAATGTTCTAAAACCATTAAATTTCGCAGAATTTCTAAATACAATCAACTTTTGATGTCCACCTAGATGGCTACCAAATGGAGGACCTGTGTTCGACTTAAGGCGAAGCGCCTTACACTGTGCCTCTGAGAACAGCAGTGAACAGATGCACAGTATGAGTCACACGCAGGACAGGTCGCGTCAGATGCCCAAGTGTATGTACAGGGTTACAATTACTGAACTCAAAAACGTCGTAACTTCTGAACCTTCGCGTTAGGACGTTCAAACTGTACGTTTGGCCGCGGGGCATGATGGGAATTAGCGTGCGCATTCATTACTTGGTTTAACGACGAAGCCCACTTTCATTTGGATGGATTCGTCAATCTACATCTACATCTATACTCCGCGAGCCACCTTACGGTGTGTGGCGGAGGGTACTTATTGTACCACTATCTGATCCCCCCTTCCCTGTTCCATTCACGAATTGTGCGTGGAAAGAACGACTGCTTGTAAGTCTCCGTATTTGCTCTAATTTCTCGGATCTTTTCGTTGTGATCATTACGCGAGATATATGTGGGCGGTAGTAATATGTTGCCCATCTCTTCCCGGAATGTGCTCTCTCGTAATTTCGATAATAAACCTCTCCGTATTGCGTAACGCCTTTCTTGAAGTGTCCGCCACTGGAGCTTGTTCAGCATCTCCGTAACGCTCTCGCGCTGACTAAATGTCCCTATGACGAATCGCGCTGCTTTTCGCTGGATCATGTCTATCTCTTCTATTAATCCAACCTGGTAAGGGTCCCATACTGATGAGCAATACTCAAGAATCGGACGAACAAGCGTTTTGTAAGCTACTTCTTTCGTCGATGAGTCACATTTTCTTAGAATTCTTCCTATGAATCTCAACCTGGCGCCTGCTTTTCCCACTATTTGTTTTATGTGATCATTCCACTTCAGATCGCTCCGGATAGTAACTCCTAAGTATTTTACGGTCGTTACCGCTTCCAATGATTTACCACCTATGGCATAATCGTACTGGAATGGATTTCTGCCCCTATGTATGCGCATTATATTACATTTATCTACGTTTAGGGAAAGCTGCCAGCTGTCGCACCATGCATTAATCCTCTGCAGGTCCTCCTGGAGTACGTACGAGTCTTCTGATGTTGCTACTTTCTTGTAGACAACCGTGTCATCTGCAAATAGCCTCACGGAGCTACCGATGTTGTCAACTAAGTCATTTATGTATATTGTAAACAATAAAGGTCCTATCACGCTTCCCTGCGGTACTCCCGAAATTACCTCTACATCTGCAGATTTTGAACCGTTAAGAATGACATGTTGTGTTCTTTCTTCTAGGAAATCCTGAATCCAGTCACAAACCTGGTCCGATATTCCGTAGGCTCGTATTTTTTTCACTAAACGTAAGTGTGGAACCGTATCAAATGCCTTCCTGAAGTCCAGGAATACGGCATCAATCTGCTCGCCAGTGTCTACGGCACTGTGAATTTCTTGGGCAAATAGGGCGAGCTGAGTTTCACATGATCTCTGTTTGCGGAATCCATGTTGGTTATGATGAAGGAGATTTGTATTATCTAAGAACGTCATAATACGAGAACACAAAACATGTTCCATTATTCTACAACAGATTGACGTAAGCGAAATAGGCCTATAATTATTCGCATCTGATTTATGACCCTTCTTGAAAATGGGAACGACCTGCGCTTTCTTCCAGTCGCTAGGTACTTTACGTTCTTCCAGCGATCTACGATAAATTGCTGATAGAAAGGGGGCAAGTTCTTTAGCATAATCACTGTAGAATCTTAAGGGTACCTCGTCTGGTCCGGATGCTTTTCCGCTACTAAGTGATAGCAGTTGTTTTTCAATTCCGATATCGTTTATTTCAATATTTTCCATTTTGGCGTCCGTGCGACGGCTGAAGTCAGGGACCGTGTTACGATTTTCCGCAGTGAAACAGTTTCGGAACACTGAATTCAGTATTTCTGCCTTTCTTCGGTCGTCCTCTGTTTCGGTGCCATCGTGGTCAACGAGTGACTGAATAGGGGATTTAGATCCGCTTACCGATTTTACATATGACCAAAACTTTTTAGGGTTCTTGTTTAGATTGTTTGCCAATGTTTTATGTTCGAATTCGTTGAATGCTTCTCTCATTGCTCTCTTTACGCTCTTTTTCGCTTCGTTCAGCTTTTCCTTATCAGCTATGATTCGACTACTCTTAAACCTATGATGAAGCTTTCTTTGTTTCCGTAGTACCTTTCGTACATGATTGTTATACCACGGTGGATCTTTCCCCTCGCTTTGGACCTTAGTCGGTACGAACTTATCTAAGGCGTACTGGACGATGTTTCTGAATTTTTTCCATTTATGTTCCACATCCTCTTCCTCAGAAATGAACGTTTGATGGTGGTCACTCAGATATTCTGCGATTAGTGCCCTATCACTCTTGTTAAGCAAATATATTTTCCTTCCTTTCTTGGCATTTCTTATTACACTTGTAGTCATTGATGCAACCACTGACTTATGATCACTGATACCCTCTTCTACATTCACGGAGTCGAAAAGTTCCGGTCTATTTGTTGCTATGAGGTCTAAAACGTTAGCTTCACGAGTTGGTTCTCTAACTATCTGCTCGAAGTAATTCTCGGACAAGGCAGTCAGGATAATGTCACAAGAGTCTCTGTCCCTGGCTCCAGTTCTGATTGTGTGACTATCCCATTCTATACCTGGTAGATTGAAGTCTCCCCCTATTACAATAGTATGATCACGAAACTTCTTCACGACGTTCTGCAGGTTCTCTCTGAGGCGCTCAACTACTACGGTTGCTGATGCAGGTGGTCTATAGAAGCATCCGACTATCATATCTGACCCACCTTTGATACTTAACTTAACCCAGATTATTTCACATTCGCATTCGCTAATAACTTCACTGGATATTATTGAATTCTTTACTGCTATAAATACTCCTCCACCATTGGCGTTTATCCTATCCTTGCGGTATATATTCCATTCTGTGTCTAGGATTTCGTTACTGTTCACTTCCGGTTTTAACCAACTTTCCGTTCCTAATACTATATGCGCACTATTTCCTTCAATAAGAGATACTAATTCAGGAACCTTGCCCTGGATACTCCTGCAGTTTACCAATATTACGTTAACTTTTCCTGTTTTTGGTCTCCGAGGACGGACATTCTTTATAAACGATGATAATGTCCTCTCTGGTAAGCCGTCAGGTATTTTATCGTTTCGCCCAAGGGGGGGTCCCTCTAACCTAAAAAACCCCCGTGTGCACGCCACACGTACTCTGCTACCCTAGTAGCTGCTTCCGGTGTGTAGTGCACGCCTGACCTGTCTAGGGGGGCCCTACAGTTCTCCACCCAATAACGGAGGTCGATGAATTTGCAACCATTATAGTCACAGAGTCGTCTGAGCCTCTGGTTTAGACCCTCCACACGGCTCCAAACCAGAGGACCGCGATCGACTCTGGGCACTATGCTGCAGATATTAAGCTCAGCTTGCACTCCGCGTGCGATGCTGGTTGTCTTCACCAAATCAGCCAGCCGCCGGAAGGAACCAAGGATGGCCTCAGAACCCAAGCGGCAGGCGTCATTCAATAAGCGGAACTGGAGCATTTGGGAGACTTAGAATCCGCATTTCGCGATCGAGAAGTCTCATCACCCTCAACGGGTGTGGTGTGCAGAGTCCAGTCATGGAAAAATCGGTGCGATATTCCTTGATGGCTCGCTAACTATCGAACGGTATGTGAAGGTTTTGGAAGATGATTTCATCCTCATAATGGAAAGTGACCCTGATTTCGACAAGAGGTGGTTCATGCAAGACGGAGTTCTACCGCATCAAAGGGAGAGTGTTTGATGTCCCGAAGGAGAACTTTGTGCACAGCAGTCTGACTCTAGGCTACCCAGGTACCACTGGCAGGGGCCTCGACTGGCCGCCATATTCTCGGAATGTGAACACATGCCACTCCTTTTGTGACAAGGTGTACAGCAATACCTCTAAAACTATTGCTGAGCTGAAACCGAGCGAGGTGGCGCAGTGGTTAGCACACTGGACTCGCATTCGGGAGGACGACGGTACGATCGCACATCCCGCAGTCCTGATTTAGGTTTTCCGTAATTTCCCTAAATCGCTTCAGGCAAATTCCGGGGTGGTTCCTTTGAAAGAGTACGTCCGACTTCCTCCCGCATACTTCCCTAACCCGATGGGACCGATGACCTCGCTGTTTGGTCCCATCAACCAACCAACCAACCAACCAACCAACTTAGCTCAAAACAACCATTCAGGAGGTCATCGACAGCATCGATGTACAGACACTTCAGCAGGTCATGCAGAATTTCGCTATTCGTCCGCGCCACGTCACCGCCAATGATGGCAGGCATATCTAACGTGTCATAACCTAAATCCGAATATCTGCAGTGACGTTTACATGTTTGAAACAAAGTGTGCGTACGCCGTAATTTGTAACCAATTTATAACTAATTTACGCTTTTTCCCATACAGCTCAATAATTGTTACCCTGCAGTTTCTATGCGATCTGGCAGAGATCACTAGCTGACGAACACTGTTTGAGATGCAGTCAAAACACTGTCATTTTTATTTACAGTTCTGTTTGACTTTATAATTGTTTATTAATTAGTATTGTCAAAAAATAGTTCAAATGACTCTGAGCACTATGGGACTTAACTTCTGAGGTCATCAGTCCCCTAGAACTTAGAACTACTTAAACCTAACTAAGGACATCACATACATCCATGCCCGAAGCAGGATACGAACCTGCGACCGTAGCGGTCGCGCGGTTCCAGACTGTAGCGCGTAGAACCGCTCGGCCACTCCGGCCGGCTAGTATTGTAATTGTGGTGTTTTAGGAGAGTAATGAAGGTGTGAATGTGAAATAATGATTTATGCAAAGTTTTTATACTATGCATTGAAGTAGTTTGTCTCGTGATGAATGTTCGAGAATGACGTGTGTGTTAGTCATTCGTACTGGGGAAGTCCTTATAAAGTATCTCATCAGTTTATGGTACCGAAGAAATGATATTATGATTTCGGTAAAGTAGTTTTGTTAAGAGAGAGCTAATTTTATATTTATGGGGTTTCAAAATTTATTTATATTAATTTATAGTTCCGATTCAGTGACAAATTTTGATTGGTTCTGTATATAAGTGCGGGACTGAGCGGGTTTGATGCTGCTTTCCGACTGGGTGTGATGTTTGTCTGTAGATGAGAAATTAGCATATTCGCGCTTATTTTAGGAACTAGAAACTTATTTTGTGTAGAGAGATGACCAGAGTCGGGGTTGGATCCCATAGTGATCAGCCCTACTGATACGTGTTCCGACGAAGATTATTAATATGGTCATATTTCGGTACCAAAATGTTTGACACGAGGCCGTAAAGTACAGAAGAGAGTTCGATTTAATGCACAGTGTGAAATTCAGAACTTTTGGTGACATTTTAAATAACTAAATTCCGCGTGGCGTGATGTTTACTCACGCCTTTGAACTTCTTGCTACGCGAGACTGATGACAGCAAAATTTTAAAAGAAACAATCCGTTTGTAAACTTTCGGTGAAGGATAATTAATAATTACCATAAAGTTGCAACTGTTATGAATGATGTGTGCGTGTGGACTTTTCAGGTTTTGTACACCTTAGAGAAGGCTTAGCAGTAACTTGTGTACGCAAACTTACCGCAATAGAGTGAAATTTTACGCACACAAATACTTCCATTTAACTTTTCCTTCCACCGACAAAACAATTTTTAGTGCGACTTGTGGTTACGAGGTGTACAGCTGTTTCTTGTACAGTTTTTTCTAGCAGAGAACTGCATGTGAGTAACTTCAAGGAGCAGTGCATGCGAGAAGCGAGTCACCACAGGTTAAGTGGAACTTTACACGCAGCAGCAACACACCGCGCCGCCACAGGTTCCCGGTATTGCCAAGGACGTTTACTCTTTGGGAGGACTGGCAGGGTGTGCTCTTATCCTCGTGATGCGGCTCCAACACCTACAAATACTGCGAAATGGCTGGGAGAGCTGTGTGCCGACTACGTGCCCCTCCGTACTGCAACTTCATAAAGTCGCATAGCAGAGGATGACACGGCGGCAGGTCGACGTCCCTTGGGCCTTTAGGGCCTGCACGAGCATCTTGTTAATCAGCCCTCGATCGTGCGATTTGCTCCAGAAGACACTATCGATATCACTATTCCAAACGTGCAGAGGGTGACGCTTCAACATTATGTCCGCACGAAAATCGTACCTCTGAACCCGAGCACATGCATGTAGTATTTTCGTGATTCCCGTACACCTATTAACAGCGAACCGCGACAACATGTCATAAATAAAAATAACGGCAGCAGTGCAATCACAGACGGTAAACGGCGACAGGGAAATAAATAAGTACTTTCAGGCATAATTACACTCAAAACAACCATACTGGCTGCCTCGTACTATAAAAGTAAAAAAAATGAGAGTTGAAACAAGCTAAGTAAATTATGTAAAAACAAGTATTCGTCATAAGTGCTTGAGCTGCATGGAGAACCTAAACATAGATACTGGAATTCGAAGCTTTAGCAACAGGTGCACAAGGTTTGGTCTTACGAATGAAAGAAAGCAAGGTTAGCGTTTAACGTCCCGCCGGCGTCGTCAGGTGTGAATGGGCAAATACGAATTACAATTATGTACTTGACTCAGGGTGGCAAATGTCGACTTCGTGAAATATACTACGAAATCGCCATAATACGTGACTTCTCAATAATGGCGATAAAAGCCAATCTAAATATGAACAGTAGGACATGTTCACGCTTCCATGAAATATATGCAGAGGCGTGAAAGTACCAGATATATTCAACAAATGCTATGACAACACATTTACAGTAGTAGCAACACGTGGGCTAACACTGTTTTACACGACCAATAGGCATATATTAATCGAATCGCCGCTTCTATCAAGCTTGACATCGCTACAAACGAAAAAGGTGCCTCTTTATCTGATTTGTCTTTCCAGAAGATGCTGACATCAATTACGAAGTTTACATCTACAGTCTGCGAACCACTGTCACGTACATCGCAGAGGGGGCTTCCTATTGTACCAGTTGTTAGGGCTTCATCCCGTTACAAAATGGTTCAAATGGCTCTAAGCACTATGGGACTTAACATCTGAGGTCGTCAGTCCCCTAGACTTAGAACTACTTAAACCTAACTAACCTAAGGACATCACACACATCCATGCCCGAGGCAGGATGCGAACCTGCGACCGTAGCAGCAGCGCGGTTCTGGACTGAAGCGCCTAGAACCGCTTGGCCACAGCGGCCGGCACATCCCGTTACATTCACGCATGGATCGCGGGAAGAATAACTGCTTAAATAGTTCTGTGCGTGGATAATTAGCCTAACCTTGCCTTCGCGATCGCTATGGACCGATACGTTGCAGGTTGCAATATATTCCTAGACACTTCACTTGAAGTTGATTCTAGAAACTTTCTAAGTACGTTTCTACAGGACAGTTTACGTCTATCTTCAACCATCTGCCAGTCCAGTTCTCTCAGAATCTTCGCGACACTCCCGCATTGCTGACACACATCAGTAATCATTTGTACTGCTCTTTTCTGTATCCCTTCAATATCCTCTGTTAGCCCTATTTGATATGGGTCCTACATACTTCAGCAATATTCCAAGATGGGAAGCACGAGTGTTTTGTATGCAATCTCCTTTGTAGGCTGACTGTATTTCCCTCGTATTCTACCAGTTAACCACAATCTACCTCCTGCTTTACCCGCGATTGAGACTGTGTTATCGTTCCGTTTCATAACCCTACAAATTGTTGCACACAAGTATCTGTATGAATTAGCGGATTCCAACTGTGACTCACTGAAAATGTGGTCACAGGATCCTACTTTTTCCGTTTTGTAAGTGCACAGATTTACATTTCTGAACATTTAGACCAAGGGGCCAGTCTTTGCACCACTTTGAAATCTTGTCAAGATCTCACTGCCGCAAAGGTAATACCGGTTCCCGGCAGGGTATCATCGAAGATAAGTGCTGTCGGGCTTGGCTAGCATTTGCATGAGTGACCGTCCAGGTCTACCGAGCGCCGTTTGCAAGCGGGGTACACTCAGCCAGTGTGAATCCAACTGAGGAGCTGAACACATGTTCGTTCATATCCGCATCCAGTGACGGCTATGGGCTGAGGATGACACGACGGTCGGTCGGTACCGTTGGGCCTTCAATGCATGTTCGGCGGAGAGTTCTTTCGGACAGTACTTCATTGCATATAAAAGCATTGTCGGTGAAATGTTTGAGATTACTTTTAATATTTTCTGCACAGTCATTAACATACAACATGAAAAGCAAGTGTGCCAAAACAGTTCCCTGCGATATAATCGATGTTGCTTGCACATCCCTCGATGAGCTTCCAACCAAGATAACTTGCTGCCTCCTTCCTTCCTTCCTACCAAAAAATCCTTAGTCTAGTCAGTAATCTCGCTCGATATCCAGTACGATTATACTTTGATAATAAGCGTAGATATGGTACTGAGTCAAATGACTTTTTGGAAAACGAGTAATACTGCATCTGTCTGACTGATTTAATCGATAGCTTTCAGTATGCCATGTGTGAGACGTCCGAGTTGGGTTTCATACGATCTATTTTTCGAATCCATGCTCATTGGCATGGAGGAGTCCATTCTGTTCGAGATACCTCATCACATTTGAACTAAGAATATGTTCTAAGATTATAAAAAAATTGATGTCTTGGAATTTGGATGGTAATTTTCTGGATTACTTCTGGCACCCGTCTAGTACGTTACTCTGACCCACGACAGCTTAACCACCAGCCCACAATTAATGGAGACTGGTCGGAGCAATGTGGAGGGCGCGTCATGTAACGTGCGGCGTGGAAAGGGGCGGGAGGAGGAGGGGGGGGGGGGAGAGATTTGGGAAGACATGGCCGTAAGTGATCGTTGAGCAACTTTATTTGAGGATGTGGAAGTAAGATCACCTGCGAAGTGCGGTAGCCGAAGAAACGGATGCACACGAGCGGCCTGTCTCAATCACCGGTGAGAGACAAGCAAGCATTCCATCCAACTTTAATCTCTTGTTCTGTGACGCAAGAAAACGGGAGCGCAGCATTACAACTATCTACTAAAATCATCAAATTCCATAAACATAATAATAATAATAATAATAATAATAATAATAATTTGCGTCAGCACCTTACATTCTACACATACCAAAGTGGATGTGTGTGTGTACCAGCATAGTTCTTAAACACCTGGAGGATTCTGGACCAAACTTGGTGCATAGACACCGATAAGCCAAACATCATGACCACCTGCTTAATGGCTTGTTTCTGCGTCTTTGAAACAAAATGCAGCACTGATTCCGCGTATCAGGAAACCGACAGTTTGTTGGTAGGTTTAGACGTCTGCGCACAGGTCATGTAATTCGAGTAAATACGGGGCCGCTGATTTGCATACGCGGTGATGGCGCCTGATAGCGAGCCAAATGGGTTCCATAGGATTTCGTCGCTGAGATATCAAAGTGAGTTCACTATAATGCTTCTCAAACCACTGTAGCACGGTTCTGGCTCCCACACACGGACACTTATACTGCTAAAAGTGTGACATGGCTCCCACCAGACTGCGTCCGCGGCGCGCTGCACGTTTCGAACCGCCGTTCACCTCAATGACGCCATTTGTGGGGAAGGCCATCAACCTAGTGAAGAAAAAATGTGATTCAACCGAAGAGCCGACAAGTTTCCATTGATCGACTGTCGAATTTCGATGGCCCCGTGCCCACTGTAATCGTAATTGTCGATGTCATTGGGTTGGTTGGTTGGTTGGTTTTGGGGAAGGAGACCAGACAGCGTGGTCATCGGTCTCATCGGATTAGGGAAGGATGGGGAAGGAAGTCGGCCGTGCCCTTTCAGAGGAACCATCCCGGCATTTGCCTGGAGTGATTTAGGGAAATCACGGAAAACCTAAATCAGGATGGCCGGACGCGGGATTGAACCGTCGTCCTCCCGAATGCGAGTCCAGTGTCTAACCACTGCGCCACCTCGCTCGGTTGTCATTGGGTCAACATGTGAACACACAGGGGTGGTATGCTGCAGAGCTCCTTGTTGAACAATGTACGATGGACGGTGTGCTCCGAAACTCTTGTGCGTGCACCAGCATTGTGCTCTTGCGACAGAGATGCCAAAGATTACCATCTATTCTACTTTACAGAGCACACAAACCTCCGAACCCCACGTTCTGTGAAGAGTCGTGGACGCCCAACCATTTAGTGCCTAGTGATAGTTCCACTGTGTTACCTCTTTCCGTAGAAGCTCACGACAGTAGCACGTGAACATTCGACTAGCTTCACCGTTTTGGAGACACTCGTTCACAGGCTCCGCGTAATAATAATCGTACCTTTGTCAAATTCGCTTACCTCACTGAATTTTCCCACTAGTAGCCCACATTTTCGCTAGGGTGATACCCCGTTCGCGTCTGCTCCGCTTACATACTTTAGCTACAGCGTCGCGTGACCGCAACACCATCTGGCGCCATGCAGCGTCGCAGTGGGCAGCGGTAGTAATGTTTCGGCTGATCAGTACATAGTTTACTAACAGGAGACAATCACCATGCAAAAAAGCAGCCCTACTATCGTGTGTATAGTAGTTGTTGGTGGTGGGAAAGTGGCGACATATATGCAAAATTCCGAATTGCATGGAATAACTCCAACCCACAGAGAGGAAACTATTCCGGACAGAATGCCTGATAACAGATCTTTGTTGTGCAATTGTAGCAAAACTCCACACCGTAGTCCCCATGGCCCCTGCCATCAGCACATTGTAGCTGAAGGTAGTGGAGCCTGATGGCAGCAGTTTTCTCAAGTCGGGGTACTCTTAGTATGTTCATGACATGGTGGAATGTCCAACGGGTGCATAAACTTGGAGAGTGAGGGTCACATGCACCCACCAACTTGCCACGATCAAATGCGGCGATACTGCACATCTTGATTATTCTATATTCGACTGCCGAGCTGGTGACCACTACAACAGGTAATAACATCCCACTGACATTACACGCCGAACGATAAAATTCGCCATGGGGACAGAAGCGCTCGTTCCCCAGAACAGCAGCTACCTCTGATTCAATTTTTCCACTAGCGTACAAAACGCACCATTGTTTAGGGCTGGATCTGCATTACGGACATTGCTCTGAATGATTTGACTAGCTAATGTACTCCTGAGACTATAGATGATCACTACAGGCTTCTCCAGACTTCACGTCTATCCTCTATGATTATGCTGTCGCCAGACAACAAAACGGGACATTACATGGACGAACACGAAGTGCTCGTACACAGATTTCACACTCGTGGGTGGCTGCCTTGGCCAATAGAAACCCTTGGCCATGGATTTTCTGTCTGGGATATATATTTTAGTCAAGTGCGATGCTATAAAATTTACCTAATATTGTGTACTGGTAATTTTTCTATATTATACGGCTAATATTACTGATAATATAACTTTCAAATATTTATTTTACGTTTTTCTGTGAAGATACTGTTTAATGGAGTACCAGGAATTATCCAATAGTACATTCTTTAATTGAATTCTAACCTCACGTTGACATTTGATATACTCTAACAGGTTGTCTAACATACGTACTCGAGTATATCTGACTCTTTTCTGTATTACTATTAGGTGTCTGAAGTGCCTGAAGTCCCTGAAGAACTTTTTTCCCCCTCGTAATTATATTCATCCTTTGTACTATTTTGAGGGAAAACAGATAGATTCGTATGGCAAATGAGTGTATGTATTATGAGACAGTTGTCGAAGTATCAAGTCTGTTTTGCACTATGTTCTAGAATTCACTCTTAAACCACTCCTCTTTCGTCTGAAAATTTTATGTCTCTAAGAAGAGTTTCTTCAAAAAAGCGATACGTAACTCATCAGCAGATGGAAATATGTAAAGTACTACTTTCTTCATTTTAAGTTACCAATATCTACAATTATGCATAATAAATATGTAATTGAAGCAAAGCGCTTTATTTATCCTAAGATGTGGGTTTCGTGGTGATCTACATGGAATAATACATTCTGCTTTCTGCTATCCAAACAACATATAAACGATGAACCTGCTGCATACACGTATTATTCCATAACAATTTGAATTTTGGACGAGGAAACCAAGATTATTTTAATGAAACGGCTCACACAAGTGATATAATACTTCCAATAGTAGTAATTTATTACTTGCTCAGTTTAGTACATCATATGTTAAGAATTTATAAATTCTAGTGTACACGTTCTTTTAGAAGATTTTGACAACTTGGGAAAGTAAAATGTACGCCAATGTCGAGAAAAACTGGGTAACAAAGCCAGCTACATGTTTCGGCATAACTTCCCATTGCCCTGAATATCATTATTTGGAAGTGGTAAGCGACTTAATGCTAACATTGTAATTCCACTCTGTTCGGGTACAGCTGCTTCTTTCTCTTCTTTTTTTCCTCCAAAATACAAACAAGGGGCATTAAATTGCGTCGAAACAGATCGTGGTTAACGATTGTTTAAGGATTTATCAAGCACTATATAGACGCAAAAGACGTTCGTTTCCAGTTACTCACAACTATGTTCTTCAAATCTATTAAAAATTCACTCGAAAAAATATTCACACATCGTTCCATGAGAAGTCTAAACTAAAGTACGAGTGCTCAAAGCATATATACATTTATTACACCACGCATACTTAAAATTAATTGCCTCGATGGGCAATTAATCCACAACCCACAGTATGGATGCGTGAATGTAAAATTAGCGACCATGGAGAAAAAGGACGGAACTGCGGATAGATGGCGCTAATTTGGAATGTGGGGTGGTCTGGGAGAGTGCCGAGCTAGTTAGCGCATTTGCGATTAACACCGTGTCCGAGTGGTGCAGCGGTTACAGCGACTGCCTAGTAAGCAGGAGATCTCGGGTTCGAGTCCCGGTTCGGCACACATTTTCATTCGTCGCCGGTGATTGCGCACGAAGTCTCGATGCAGCTGATATTTTTGTGTCGTCTCGTCGTCACTGTAGGCTTGTACCATGGAAGTAAGGAAAGGATGTTGTTTGGTGGCCGGTATCCTCTTTCTATAACACAACTGCACGCATTCATCAACGGGGTTCTTTATTAACCAAAGAAGAAGTTACTTATCTTTACGCTAGTAGTTGTGGCACAAGCTCCTCCGTAATAGTCGACGTTAGCCTCACTGCTGGTGAAGTACGCTTCCCGCTATGCACATGACTCTGGTCGCTATGTGCTGCCTGAGACTGAGCCTGTAATTCCGACTGGGCTGCTGCGACTGCAAGTGATTCGACTAAATACTGGCGGTTGTGAGGGATTTGGTGGCGCATTTCTCTTTGGCCTCTCACCGGATAGGTTTACTCGCTCCGACGCCTGCTATCGATCTTCTCATAGCCTCTTTGCCGACCGGAGTGCTGGCGACAGCTTACGCCACCACAGATATCATTAGTTCTGTTCCCTTCTGTAACCCCCCCCCCTCCTCAAACCTTCAATTACATAATCAATTTTTTTAGAAAGAATCAGCTACGTTTATGATAGCGCCAATCCTAGACCTACAGTAATTTTATCAAATGATTTATAGCGAACGCCGGACAAACAGCATTCTGCAGATAAGCTGGTGCTCTGACGACACCAATGTCGACCGACCGTTCAGCTATTAACCTTCGCACCTTGCTTGTCTCCTTCCTACCTTCCTTCCTTCCTTCCTTCCTTCCAACACTTCCTGCGGAACTCGAGAACAAGATCAACAGGTTCACTCGCGGCCACACCTTTCGGCGGTGCGAAATTACGTAACGCAAGCACCAGCTAGGATGACCGAGCCGGAACCCGAGACGAGACACGTCCTCGCGTAACATTCGGGGCCCCGGCGTCCTCCACAGCCTAAGGCCTCGCGGCCACGACTGGCTCTTACCTTCAGCCAGTGCTCCTGTTTCACCCAGTGCGAATGTAACGCCGCAGGGACGAGGGGCACAGAAATCAAAAGAAGAAAAAGTCGGGCTACGCGGCCAAAGTCGACTACGAGGTATTCCCGTGGTGCATGTGCTCTGCTGAGATAGGGTCCCACGTTTACCCGGCAAGACGAAATAATAGTTCGTTCGCTGGGGAAACTATGCTTTTTGGCACCAATATCGCTCGTTTCCATCATTCATACACGTTATCCCATAGACAGCCACACCACAGGTCAACCCAAAGTGATGTATGGGTTTCTTACCCTCCCACGGAACGAATTTTCACATACAGGTGGTCTCAAACGTTGAGAGTCAAATTGGAACAGGTGATGGTGAGTCCAGAACCGATTATATCGAGATATGGATTGTCCGAAATGTATATTTAATGTGTTATGGACATACTCAGCGCACGGCGCATAGCAACAATATATATATACAACAAGTTTATAATTAGTATCAATTTCATCGTCATGCAATGTAAAGGGAAATTATGCCAAACTTTAGAACCCTTTAGACAGCTTAAATGGAACATCATGTCACAGCTCCATACAAGGGATTTATATTCCAATTTCGACCATATATTTTGACACCGTATCTCATGAACGTCTCGTGCTCATCGGGCGTGCTTGTCGAATATCTTCTCAGTTATGCAGCTGCATTCGTGATTTCCTGTCAGAAAGGTTACAGTTCGTAGTAATTGGCGGATAGTCATTGAGAAAAACACTAGCGATTTCTGGCGCGTCCCTCAAGGTAGTACTGTAGGCCCTCTGCTGTTCCTTATCTTTATAAATGATTTAGAAGACAATCTGAGCAGCTGTGTTAAGTTGTTTCCTGATGGTGCTGTCATTTATCGTCGAGTAAAGTCATCACAAGAACAAAACCAATTGGAAAACGATTGAGACGAGATATCTGCATGGTGCAAAAAATGGCAGTTGATCTTAAATAATGAAAAATGTTAAAATGAATCCGTCAAACTTCTGTTACACGATAAATCAATCAAATCTAAAGGCCGTAAATTCAACTACATACCTAGCAAATACAATAACGAACAACTTAAACTGGCAAGAACACACAAAATTTTGTGGGGAATGTTAACCAAAGACTGCGTTTTGTTGACAGGACACTTGTAAAATGTAACAAACCTACTAAGGAGACTGCCTACACTACGCTGGTGCGTCCTCTTTTAGAATATTGTTGCGCGGTGTGGGATCCTTACCAGATAGGAAAAACGGAGTACATCGAAAAAGTTCAAAGAGAGGCAGCACGTTTTGTATTATCGAGAAATAGGAAAGAGAATGTCACTGACATGATACAGGATTATTAAAACCCAGGCGTTTTTCGTTGCGTCGGAATCTTCTCACGAAATTTCAACCACCGTCGCTCTTCTCCGAAAGCGAAAATATTTTATCGACGCCGACCTGCATAGGGAGAAACGATCATCGTAATAAAAAATGGTTCAAATGGCTCTGAGCACTATGGGACTTAACTTCTAAGGTCATCAGTCCCCTTGAACTTAGAACTACTTAAACCTAACTAACCTAAGGACATCACACACATCCATGCCCGAGGCAGGATTCGAACCTGCGACCGTAGCGGTCACGCGGTTCCAGACTGTAGCGCCTTTAACCGCTTGGCCACCCCGGCCGGCATCATCGTAATAAACTAATTTCCAACGAACAAATCATTACGTCTCTTGAACTTACAAGGGAAACGTCAATACGGAGAGCGATTATTCAGAATAGGTACGCGGCAAATACAGTGGCTTCACGTTCAGGTAGAGCGATCCTCCTGGTGAGTCAAGGAACTGAACTATCTGTTGTTTACTATACGCTTTCATGCGATGACCACTCCATGGTCGCACTAATGTACCTTGGACATGAAAACACTACGTATTGCGCCGGCTCAATGATTTAAAGAAACAGTGTCCTTGCAGCGATTCATCTATTCTACGGTAAAGATATGGATATGTGCATGTGATTCCTTACCCTGATTCCATGCAGTCGCCCTGGGCAGCTTTAGATGGGTTGAAACGTCCAAGATGGGGTTGTCTGTCAGGTGTCATCCAGTGACTAGTCTACGTTCAAAGTCACTGAGCACACCTGATCGACCCATTCTGCTGTTACTGCTACTTTACTGACAACACAATACTTCTCGCCTCCTTTTATACAGGTAGGTCCGCCAGTCGTGACATCCAATTCCGCATTACACAGGGATGTTCGAATGCATTTGATCAGACAGTATATTTTGAGCAACGATCTAACTATTGTACCACAAGTGTTTCGCATTTTTCTTCTAAAAATATGAAGGCGGCACAGATACAGGATTTTTCCGCGGTAACGGCGCAAAGCACCAGAGATTACGTCGAAGCCGAAAATCTATCATTTCCAAATAGTTAACTGTCTCCATAAAGCAGCGGAGTGTGTATTGATTTGGAACTTCCTTACGGACTGGAACTGTGAGCCGGATCGGGTCTCGAACCTAGGACCTTCGCCTTTCGCGGGCCAACTTCTCTACGGACTCTAGCTACCCTAGCACGATTCAGGACTCGCCCTCACAGCTTCTCTATCCTACCTTCGGAAATCTCACTGCAGTTCTCCTGCGAAGTTTCTATTTTTGCAAAGTTTCTATTTTTGCAAACGTCCCAGATTCGAGTCCCGGTGCGACACATAGCTTTAATCAGCCACGAAGGTTTTAAAGTGAACTGTGATATGGTAAACTCGAACGTTGTGTCCGAATATGAGAATATACCAAATTTACCTTTGGTCTGCTGACGATAATAAAATTTCAAGTAGACACTTTTTCTGTAAGAGCTCTGTTAATTTGCACAACTTGCACGAGGTGCTCTCCATTCACAACATTCCTTCAAAGCAGCATCTCCCAGGTCCCTGCAGGCATCACATCAGAATTAAAAAATCTCTGTCGAACCTGTTTTAACAACCATGGTGGTGTTCAAACAATCATGGCGGTAATGGTGACCTCTGTCTTATGTATTTACATGTGTCCATTTAGAACAGTGATCGTGAAACTTCTCTGCTGAAGAGCCAAAACTGACACTCTGGGTCGGTACTTCGGGGCGCCCATGTACCGATCTTACTATTAACTGGCAGCCTACATAAATTAGTATGCTATGAGCTACATCCCCCCCCCCCCCAGCCACCAAGAAATAGCTACAGTAATGGCGCGACAAGTAGGCCGTCGGACCCCAAGTACAGATCTTTGAAATCGGTTCCATTCGGGACACTTTGTACCGACTGTTCTGTTTTTTTTTTTTTTTTTTTTTTTTTTTTTTTTTTTTTTTTTTTTTTTGAGGTTTAAGGGCGCTCAACTACTGAGGTCATTAGCGCCCAGTCGCTGTTGTTAGAGCACATGGAATCTAGTAAAACTCAAGGGGATGGGGGGGACACCAGAAGGACCTGACAAAGATGCAGATAAAATAAGTAAAAAGGTTAGATGGCTTTTGCACAAGCCAGTCAAAGTTATAAAACGCAGAATACGAGCAGCTGCTCGAGCGTCATCAGCTAAAACATCCGGTAAAGTAGATGGCAGGGACAGGACAACACGAAATTGACTAAAACGGGGACACGACAATAAAACATGGCGCACTGTTAATGCCTGACCACAAGGGCACTGCGGGGCTGGGTCACCGGAGAGCAGGTAGCGGTGGCTAAACCGGCAATGCCCAATCCGCAACCTGGTCAGAAGGACCACCTCTCGCCGAGATGGTCGGGAGGAGGTTGTCCAAGCAGTTGGGAGTGGTTTTACTGCCCGGAGCTTGTTTCCTTGGAGGGATGACCAAGCATCCCACCACAACGACACAAGCCTCTTACATACATCCCCACGAACGTCAGATGACGGGACACAATGGGAGGCTGGCCGAGGCAGGAGGACTGCAGCCTTGGCTGCAGCATCCGCAGCCTCATTCCCAGGCACTCCTACATGTCCGGGAACCCACAGAAAGCTGACAGGAGAACCATTATCAGCGAAAGAATGGAGGGACTGCTGTATCCGTTGAATCAAGGGATGGACCGGATAGGGAGCTCCAAGGCTCTGAAGAGCACTGAGTGAGTCAGAGCAGAGTACATACGATGAATGGCGGTGGCGGCGGGCATACTGAACGGCCTGATGGAGAGCAAAAAGCTCGGCCGTAAAGCTCGAACATTGGTCGAGGAGCCGGTATTTAAAGGTGGCGGCCCCGACGACAAAGGCACAGCCGACACCATCGTCAGTTTTGGAGCCATTGGTGTAAATAAAGGTGTGACCGGCAAGTCGAGCACGAAGTTCGACAAACCGTGAGCAATACACTGCAGCCGGAGTACCCTCCTTCGGGAGTGAACTGAGGTCGAGATAAAAATGAACCGGAGCCTGGAGCCAAGGTGGTGTCGGGCTCTCACCCTCTCTGAAGGTGGTAGGGAGGGCAAAATCCAATTGTCGAAGCAGGCGACGGAAGCGGACTCCGGGGGGCAGCAGGGCAGACACATACAACCCGTACTGACGGTCGAGAGAATCGGTAAAGAATGTCTGGTAAGAGGGGTGGTTGGGCATAGACAACAGCCGGCAGGCATACCGACACAGCAGTACGTCGCGCAGGTAGGTCAATGGTTCGGCAGCTTCGGCATAAAGACTCTCGACAGGACTAGTGTAGAAGGCTCCGGTCGCAAGACGTATCCCCTGATGGTGGATGGAGTTGAGCCGGCGTAAGAGAGATGGCCGAGCGGACGAGTAGACGAAGCTCCCATAATCCAGCTTCGATCGGACTATGGACCGATACAAGTGAAGCAGGACAGTGCGATCCGCTCCCCAAGATGAACCGCTAAGAACTCTGAGGACATTAAGGGAACGTGTACAACGGGCCGCCAAATAAGAGACATGTGGAGACCAACACAGTTTCCTGTCCAACGTGAGCCCTAGAAACTTAGTTGTTTCCACGAATGGGAGAACAACGGGACCGAGATGTAAGGATGGCGGAATGAACGCCTTATATCGCCGAAAGTTGATACAAACCGTCTTCTCTTCAGAGAACCGGAAGCCATTTGCCATGCTCCATGAGTAGAGGCTGTCTAGACAACGCTGAAGGCAGCGCTCCAGGAGGCATGTTCTCTGGGCACTGCAGTAGATCGCGAAGTCATCGGCAAAGAGAGAGCCTGAGACATTAGGTGGAATGCATCCATAATTGGATTGATCGCGATGGCAAAAAGGGCTACGCTCAAGACGGAGCCCTGAGGCACTCCGTTCTCCTGGAGGAAGACGTCGGACAATACGGAACCCACTCGTACCCTAAACTTTCGATCCGTTAAAAAGGAATCAATAGAAAGGGGCAAGCGACCACGTAGGCCCCACCTGTGCATAGTGCGGAGGATACCTCCTCTCCAACAGGTATCATAAGCCTTCTCCAAGTCGAAGAACACGGCTACCGTTTGGCGCCTTCGCAAAAAGTTGTTCATGACGAATGTCGACAAGGTCACAAGGTGGTCAACAGCGGAGCGGCGGCGACGAAAGCCGCATTGGACATCGGTAAGTAGCCGTCGTGATTCAAGAATCGAGACTAACCGAGCATTAACCATGCGCTCCATCAACTTACAGACACAGCTTGTAAGAGAAATGGGGCGGTAACTAGAAGGAAGGTGTCTATCCTTCCCGGGTTTGGGTATAGGAACAACGACGGCGTCACGCCAACGCATGGGGACCTGACCTTCGGTCCAGACGCGATTGTAGGTACGAAGAAGGAAGCTTTTGCCCGCCGGAGAAAGGTGTGCCAGCATCTGAACGCGAATGGCATCTGGCCCCGGAGCAGAGGACCGGGACAGTGCAAGCGCACGTTCAAGTTCCTGCATAGTAAAGTGGGCATTACAAGTTTCCAGATTCAGCGATGGAAGGAAGGTCGCCGAGCCTCTTCTGCCTCTTTCCTGGGAAGGAAGGCAGGGTGGTAATGGGCGGAGCTTGAAACCTCCGCGAAAAAGCGGCCAAAGGCGTTGGAGACAGCCACAGGATCAACAAGGACCTCATTACCTGAGGTCAGGCCAGGTACCGAGGAGTGGGCCTTAATGCCCGACAGCCGGCGCAGGCCACCCCAAACGACAGAAGAGGGAGTAAAACTGTTAATGGAGCTGGTGAAAGAGGCCCAACAAGCTTTTTTGCTGTCTTTGATGACTCTACGGCATTGCGCTCGGAGTCGTTTGTATTCAATACAATTCGCCAACGTAGGATGGCGGCGAAAGGTGCGTAAAGCACGTCGTCGAGCACGGATAGCGTCCCTACAAGCCTCGTTCCACCAGGGGACGGAAACGCGACGTGAAGAAGAGGTAGTACGAGGAATGGAACGTTCGGCAGCATTGATGATAACAGCCGTGAGGTATTCGACCTGACTGCCACAACTGAGAAAATCGTGGTCCGGAAAGGTCGCCAGGGAGGAGTACAGTCCCCAGTCAGCTTTCAGTATGTTCCAGCTCGAAGGACGTGGGGATGGGGTGTGGTGCAGGAGACGAACGACACAGGGGAAGTGGTTGCTCGAATAGGTGTCAGAAAGGACATACCACTCGAACCGACGGGCAAGAGTGGTAGAACAGATCGAGAGGTCCAAGTGGGAGTAGGTATGAGTAGAGTCCGAGAGGAAAGACGGGGCGCCGGTATTGAGGCAGACAAGATTGAGATGGTTGAAGACATCCGCCAAGAGTGAGCCTCTTTGACCGGATGCAGAAGAGCCCCAAAGGGGATGATGGGCATTGAAGTCGCCAAACAATAAATACGGCGGGGGAAGCTGAACGATCACGTACATCATGTCAGCCCGACTAACAGCAGACGACGGTGGAGTGTAGATGGTACAAACTGAAAAAGTAAAAGCAGAAAGAGTAATACGGACAGCTATTGCTTGGAGTGGGGTGGTCAATGGGATGGGATGGTAATAGACATCGTCCCGAACGAGCAACATGACCCCACCATGAGCTGGTACACCGTCCACAGGGGTGAGGTCATACCGCTCAGAGGTATAGTGGGTAAAGGCAATACGGTCAGTCGGGCGCAACTTGGTTTCCTGGAGACCAAGGACGAGCGGACAGAGCAGGCGGAGGAGCAGTTGTAATTCCTCCCGATTAGATTGAATACCTCTTATGTTCCAATGTAACAAGGCCATCGCTAGTCAAAAAGTTGGGGGAACGAGACAGGGGAAGAGCTGGTCACCTCGACGGCCGCGGAGGGCCAGGTTGCGAGGGAACAACGCTACAACCGGCGGGAGGCGGATCCGGTTCCATCGAGTCATTGCCAGCTGCGGCCGCTGTCCCTGGTTGTGTAGGAGGGGCAGCATCATTTGCCGACGAGAGGCCAGCTAAGCACCTGGCAGCAGAGCGTCCCGGCGAAACTGAGGATGGCTGAGGAGGCACAGGGATGGTGGGCTGGACCCGAAGAAGGTCCTCACGCGCAGGGTCCGTTTTGGAACGCCGGACCTCGGAGGCTGGGGTCCGGAACGTTTCACCGATGGACGCCTAAGAAGAAGAGGATCGCTTCTCAGGTGGCGGGGGGAAAGGAGGAGGGGGAAGGGTGGCCCCTGGGGCAGAGGGGGCGGGGGCCTGTTGGGAAGAGGATTTGGAAGGGATGGATTTGGGAGGCGGAGGCAGAGCCCCCTGATGGGCGGAGGAGGCGGAGGGGGGACAGGATAGGGGTGAGGATACCGTGGAAGGAGTGGACACAACTGAGGCAAACGAAATGGTCAACGGCACGGGATGGAGGCGGTCATACTTCTTCCTGGCCTCAGAATAAGAGAACCGATCCAAAGTTTTGAGTTCTTGTATCTTCTTCTTCTTCTTCTTCTGATATGCGGGGCTGTCTGAGGATCTAGGCTAGTGGATGCCAGGACAATTAATCCACCGAGGTGGTGGGGTGCATGTATGTTCCTCACGAAGAGGACGTCCACAATCACCACAAAGGGGCTCAGCCTCACACCGTGACGACATGTGCCCAAAGCGCAAACACCGAAAACAGCGCATAGGAGGCGGGACGTAAGGTCGCACGTCGCACCGGTAGCACATCACCTTTACCTTTTCCGGGAGAACGTCGCCCTCGAAGGCGAGGATAAAGGCCCCGGTGTCGATGCGACGGTCTTTGGGGCCGCGCTGGACTCGCCGGACGAAATGCACGCCTCGGCGCTCCAGGTTGGCCCTGAGCTCCTCATCAGATTGTAGCAGGAGGTCACGATGAAAAATAACCCCCTGCGTCCTATTTAGTGCCAGATGCGGGACAATGGACACTGGGATGTCCCCTAGGCGGTCGCACGCCTGGAGCGCCGCCGACTGTGTGGCGGAGGTGGTCTTGATAAGAACGGACCCTGAACGCATCTTGCTGAGAGCCTCGATTTCCCCGAAGATGTCCTCAATGTGCTGAACAAAGAACATGGGCTTAGAGGTGGCGAACGTCCACCCATCGGTTCGAGAACAGACCAAATAGCGGGGGAAGTACTTCGCCCCAAGCCGGCGGGCCTGGCCCTCCTCCCAGGGAGTGGCCAAGGGGGAAAGGGCAGGAGAACCAGAGACAGTACCTTTCCTTTTGAAAGACTCGGCCGCAGAGCGACCTGATACGTGTTGACGTTTCATCTGCGAAACGTCCGCCCCGATACCACCCACTCCGACCAGGGGCTCTCCCCAAGGGCGCCACCCAGCCACAGCAAGGGCCACCTGGCAGGATGACCGTTGCCGGGAGTCCTGATGCCCCAAGGAGGCGGGCATCTACTCCTTGGCCGACGTGGGGAGGGTGCAGCTCAGGTATCGGCAGTACGATCCCTGTGTTGTCAGGGGGCTACAACCTATAGGGTACATGACGACCCCACCACAACGGGCTGGCTACCGTGCTGGATTTCTGGTGCCATGGAAAGTCCATCATGATCGCTGGTGCAGATGGGGACGCACTATGGGCGTAACTTGTACAACCCATCAGGCATTTAGGCCCAGTTTGAGGAATAGTGGGTATGGTTACAACGTCGGTACAATGCTGAGTGCCAAGGTCTTAAAGCACTTAGGACCAGTGGTACACCATGTAAGGTGTCCTTCCCCAAAAGGCTCGTACTTCTGTAGAATTTTGAAAAATGGAGGTCAAACCCCAAGGGGGACCATCACATGGAAGGCCGAAACGGTTGAAACTCCTTTTAGTCGCCTCTTACGACAGGCAGGAATACCTCGGGCCTATTCTTACCCCGGACCCGCAGGGGGACTGTTCTGTTTCAGAGTGCTGGCACCCTCAGTGGTTCCAGAATTGTGCATTTGTCTGACGAGTTGTCCGTGTGAGTGGATGATTAACTGATAAATAACAGTACATGTACTCCTATTTAAATGCATTAGATAATATGAGACTCGGTCGCAAATGTTCACAAAATGTTTTGAATGTCATTTTTCCTCGACCTATGTGTGGTATCACAACAGCCTTAATTTAATTTCATGTCCCTTGCTACAAATATGTACAGCATTCGAAGATGACCGCTTCTGTAACGCGCATTCACTAAATTTCGTTCGAAATTTGTAGCTGAGCAGCTGATTTGTACGGGACACACATGCCCTGAGGTTGTCAGCGCTGGAAGGCAGACAAGAAAACATTCCCCCCTCTCATATTTTCTCACCCTGCAGTGCTCCCGCTACATTCCCGTCTGTCACTGAGGTATATTTGATGACCACTGCAATCGGCCGAATTTACCAACGTCGCCGGCCGGAGTGGCCGAGCGGTTCTAGGCGCTACAGTCTGGAACCGCGCGACCGCTACGGTCGCAGGTTCGAATCCTGCCTCGGGCATGGAAGTGTGTGATGTCCTTAGGTTAGATAGGTTTAAGTAGTTCTAAGTTCTAGGGGACTGATGACCTCAGATGTTAAGTCCCATAGTGCTCAGAGACATTTGAACCTTTTTTTTTACGGACGTCAGTTGTCCCTCTTGAAATATTATTGGGAGATTTCCGCACACGAAAACTATTCTTTTAAGAACCTCTTAACGTTAGCTACATTGACTCTCATAACTATTCGGACACTCATTTATCTAGTCTTTGCGACACACTGGCCCTGTCGTTCAAAAAAATAGTGTACAGGCAATCTACTTGTTAATATTCTTGTTCGACAGAATCAAAACTACGGTAAAATTATGATACATCAAGATGGTATCTGTTCTTTCGGACATGGCTCAATCGGATAGAGCGTCTGCCATGCAAGCAAGAGATCCCGGGTTCGAGTCCCCTTCGGGGCATACATTTTCAACTGTCCCTGTTGATATTTATCAACGCCTGTAAGCAGCTAATGGTCTGCATTTCACTGTAATATCATTCGACGGTAAAATGTTTACGATTAGGGAACACGGGAGAACGTGTGACCTTGGAAGCTCCGGACGCCGTCAACATGCGTCAATAAAGTTATTCCGACACACTGAGTTGCCTTGCAGAGGAGCCACGGACAATTTGAACGTGAACTTTCCACGAGGCAGTGTGCTGCGTGCAGCTACAGTAACTATGGGCCGCAGAGGAAGAGAGAGCACATTCGGAAAGCGCCAGCTAGTAATTTTTCACCGTGCTGAAGGCAAAAGTTGTCATAAAATTGCTGAAATGTCACAAATGAACAAACGTACACTTTCCGATACAATCAGAAGATTCCGGGAGGAAGGTAATATTGACAGTCTTTCGCGTACAGCACGTCTAAGAACGTTTTCTGTGCGAAAACGTCGTTCGTTATATCATCACAAAAACGAAAAAGGATCCCAAGTTAAGCGCGCCAAAACTCACTACTGAGATTGCCAAAGAAATCGGAAAGGAAGTCAATCCCGAAACAGTACGAAGGGTGCTCAGAAGAGGTAACTTTCACGGATGTATTGCACGAGGGAAGTCGTTCATAAGTAAAATAAATCAAAGAGAGACAACGCTGTTTGCCAAAGTGCAAGTTACAGTCGACAATATGTGCTGGAATGAGGTTATATTTGGTGACGAGAGTCAATTTAACATATTTCAATGTGATGGGAGGATACAGGTTTGACGGCGACCTAATACTGAGCTTCAAGGAAATAAAATCACAAAGCAAGTGTGAAGTGTGGCGGTGGACGTGTACGGCGTGTGGGTGCATGTCTGCGTATTGGTTTGCTGAATTGGTTTTTAACGAGGGTCTCTCTCTCTCTCTCTCTCTCTCTCTCTCTCTCTGTATTCGTTTAGTCGGTTCCGACTCTTCGTGAACCCATGAACCAAATCACGCCACTTTTTCCTGTCTTGGACTTTCTACCGTAGACCACATAAATTTGTTTGTTTTTGATATGTAAACGCTGTCTTCAAAAATCGAAATTTATATTTGTACAGTATTAAAAAGCATTTTTCCTGTTTTATAGAAGATAGCAAAAAACCCACTGATGATGGTGAAACTTATGCGAAACATATCTGCTCAAGGCAGACCCTCCAAAAAACAAAACTTAAACTGTTACCCTATCCCCATGTTTTTCGTCGCTCCTCAGTATTTTGATGTACTGGAATTGGTCCTTTGTACCCTCATTCACGCCACTTTTTCCTGTCTTGGACTTTCTCCCGGTCGCTCCTTTGCAAATCGCCCCTCAGTATTTTGATGTACTGGAACTGGTCCGTTGTACCCTCATTCACGCCACTTTTTCCTGTCTTGGACCTTCTCCCGGAGACCTTCCAGGTGGGAACACATTGCACAGAAGCAATGTGTTCCCACCTGGAAGGTCTCCGGGAGAAGGTCCAAGACAGGAAAAAGTGGCGTGAATGAGGGTACAACGGACCAATTCCAGTACATCAAAATACTAAGGGGCGATTTGCAAAGGAGCGACGAAAAACATGGGGATAGGGTAACAGTTTAAGTTTTGTTTTTTAGAGGGTCTCATCATCGGTGGGTTTTTTGCTATCTTCTATAAAAAAGGAAAAATGCTTTTTAGTACTGTACAAATATAAATTTCGATTTTAGAAGACAGCGTTTACATATCAAAAACAAACAAATTTATATATATCATTTACCTTGTTACCACAAGCTATGGATTGACAAACTGTCATCCACAACCAAGGAAAACTCCAAAACATATAAAGAAGAGCTGAAAAATAGACTGCGAGAAGCGTGGCAGAAAATATCTTTCGTGTACGAGGGGGCGGAAAATGTTTCTCGAGTACGCGCGGAAATTAGTGGAGAGCTTTCCAAGTCGTCTCTCAGAAGTAATTAAGATGAAAAGAATGCCTACCAGATAATGAACTTTTGGATCGTAAGTAGGAAGTAAGGTGTCCGAATAATTTTGTGCAATATTGGATTTGTTTTTTTATTACGTTTTTCTGTTTCTTACGTTTGTATTTGCAGTGCTATTCAGAAGTGCGATGGACATTTAGTTTTCACATTCCTCAGAGAAACTTGTATTTACTTTATACCAGTGCTTTATTACGAGGGCAGTTCAATAAGTAATGCAACACATTTTTTTTCTGAAACAGGATTTGTTTTCTTCAGCATTGAAATACAGCAGGTTATTCGCCAATCTTTTAGCTACACAACACTATTTTTCAACGTAATCTCCATTCAATGCTACGGCCTTGCGCCACCTTGAAATGAGGGCCTGTATGCCTGCACGGTACCATTCCACTGGTCGATGTCGGAGCCGACGTCGTACTGCATCAATAACTTCTTCATCATCCGCGTAGTGCCTCCCACGGATTGCGTCCTTCATTGGGCCAAACATATGGAAATCCGACGGTGCGAGATCGGGGATGTAGGGTGCATGAGGAAGAACAGTCCACTGAAGTTTTGTGAGCTCCTCTCGGGTGCGAAGACTTGTGTGAGGTCTTGCGTTGTCATGAAGAAGGAGAAGTTCGCTCAGATTTTTGTGCCTACGAACACGCTGAAGTCGTTTCTTCAATTTCTGAATAGTAGCACAATACACTTCAGAGTTGATCGTTTGACCATGGGGAAGGACATCGAACAGAATAACCCCTTCAGCGTCCCAGAAGACTGTAACCATGACTTTACCGGCTGAGGGTATGGCTTTAAACTTTTTCTTGGTAGGGGAGTGGGTGTGGCGCCACTCCATTGATTGCCGTTTTGTTTCAGGTTCGAAGTGATGAACCCATGTTTCATCGCCTGTAACAATCTTTGACAAGAAATTGTCACCCTCAGCCACATGACGAGAAGGCAGTTCCGCACAGATGGTTCTCCTTTGCTCTTTATGGTGTTCGGTTAGACAACGAGGGACCCAGCGGGAACAAACCTTTGAATATCCCAACTGGTGAACAATTGTGACAGCACTACCAACAGAGATGTCAAGTTGAGCACTGAGTTGTTTGATGGTGATCCGTCGATCATCTCGAACGAGTGTGTTCGCACGCTCCGCCATTGCAGGAGTCACAGCTGTGCACGGCCGGCCCGCACGCGGGAGATCAGTCTTGCTTGACCTTGCGGCGATGATGACACACGCTTTGCCCAACGACTCACCGTGCTTTTGTCCACTGCCAGATCACCGTAGACATTCTGCAAGCGCCTATGAATATCTGAGATGCCCTGGTTTTCCGCCAAAAGAAACTCGATCACTGCCCGTTGTTTGCAACGCACATCCGTTACAGACGCCATTTTAACAGCTCCATACAGCGCTGCCACCTGTCGGAAGTCAATGAAACTATACGAGACGAAGCGGGAATGTTTGAAAATATTCCACAAGAAATTTCCGGTTTTTTCAACCAAAATTGGCCGAGAAAAAAAATGTGTTGCATTACTTATTGAACTGCCCTCGTATTACTGGAATCACAGATAAGAAGGGGAATATAATACATCATGCTTGTCCGAATAATTATGTGTGGCCCTGTAACTTTCTAGATGCATATTATTATAAAATGCGGCTGAAAGCGGTGGGCCACACTAATCCTTGGGTCGAGCCGGTGCCTGACTGCTACCGATCTACAACAATGGTGGTGCAAGATAAAACAAATGGCGTTACGCGACTCTGTACTGCTCCCCTTCGTCCAAGTTGATTGGTTGGTTGATTGATTGATTGATGGGGAGGGGACTAAACAGCAAGGTCATCGATCCCATCGGATTAGGGAAGGATGGGGAAGGACATGGCCGTGATCTTTCAAAGGAACCATCCCGGCATTTGCCTGGAGCGATTTAGGGAAATCACGCGAAACCTAAATCAGGATGGCCGGACGCGGTTTAAACCGTCGTCCTCCCGAATGCGAGTTCAGTGTGCAAGCCACTGCGCCACCTCGCTCGATTTCCTATTATGATGACGGACGATCATTCCGCCAGCCGGAAGTATCTGTTCATCAGCGCCGAACGCCATCGCGTCTTTGTGTGACAGCAGCCCCCGCCGCTTACTTAATCCGTTTACCTGAAATACAGATCTGACGGCTGAGCGACTACGAGGGAGAGGGACAGGGAGATGGACAGGGGGAGGGGGAGGGTTGGGCCACCTGTTCTATGGAGCAATACACGCGACGCTTTACTGGTACATTACGTAGCTTAAGATACGGTACGCATCAGTCGTTCCGACAGCAACAGTACAGCTATTCGCTAATCGGCTCTGAAATGGGGTAACAGGTACAGAGAGTCTATGAAGATTGATATCGTATATGGCGTGCACCTCCGCATCCGTTCCCCGTAACTTTCGTGACTTCAATGACAAAGGAAATCTGCATATTAAGCAACGGAATTTATCGGTGTTCGATCTAAAAGACGTCTGAATTAAGACGAAAATTTGAAAGCAAGCCCCCTCGCTATCGCACTCGCGTGTACACGCAACACCCACAGTCACACACGAGCACGCACGCGCAAATACGCGGAAGACTTCTGACGCACTGAAGTACTGGGAGAATGTAGAACGATCGGCATGCTCTCCATACGTAAACAACGGTTTCGCGAAACGGCGTACAGTGCGTACGTACGCGTATGCGAATGTACACACATACACACACACAACCACACACACACACACACACACACACACACACACACACACACACACACACAAATGCGTGCACATGTACGCAGTTGATTAATCCCGCGCAGGAGTAGTTTCCCGGCCAACACTTTCGCTAACGTTAACGTCTGAAAGCTCAATAATGCCATTCAAAGCGCATTAACATGACAATACTTAAAACTGTTTTGCTAGTTGCTACTGCTAAGGGGTTCGTTTTATAGAGTTGAGCCAAAACATTACCACCACCTGCTTAATTTATATTTGATGACGAGCTATACTGGTTCAAATAATGAAATTAATTCCTGAAATTGAGCTTAAGTGTAGTAGGTGTAAGCGTACTGGCTAAAGCAACATATGAAAATTTGTGTCGGACTGGGGCTCGAATCCCGATTTCCTGCTTATCGAGAGTGGTCGCCATACAGTTTAGGCTATCTGAGCACACTTACCCGACCAACCCAAATTCACTTATATGGACATGGTGTCTGTTCTTTCGGACATGTCCGAAAGAACAGACACCATATCCATATAAGCATATAGTTCTGGCGATACCGGCCATGACCTTCTTCTTCTGTGCGGATGCACACATATTCCCCGAACTCTTACGGGGCTTGTAAGAATGTCTTCCACCCACGAGTAATGAGTGTGTTGGGGTGGGACCCTACGAATGTAGTGTGTGGACATACAAGGTGAGTATGTGAGTCTCGCGGGAAGCGCGCGCGAGATAGTCCCTGCAGTCGCACTATCATCTGTGCCCTCGGTGGCTCAAATGGATAGAGCGTCTGCCATGTGGCAGGATATCCCAGGTTCGAGTCCCGGTCGGGGCACACATTTTCACCTGTCCCCGTTGATCTATATCAACGCCCATGCGCAGCTGACGGTATTAATATAATTCTAATTTCAAATTCACTTAGGTCTGGAATTGTCACCTACCAAAACTACAGTCAATAGTTTCGGTGCACTACATAAATGACATAGTAAATGGTAGGATTCCCGGCAGTACTGGCAGTAGAACTGGCAGAGAAAGAAACAAATTAGTGTCGAAGGGAGAAACTGGGGGCCGACGACTTAGTTTTGTTTTTTGTTTGTTTGGCTGTTTCTTTTGCACACAATTAGAACCGCACGTCGTTCAGTGTTATTCCACTGTGTATTTTATACCGTTACAGAATATAAATTGCATTTTATAAGCAAAAAAATAATAATTGACCGCATAACTTCAGCGCTTTATGTAACCAACGCAATTACTTCCGATGCAAGTAACGTTTACATGCACAAACATGAAAAAGCAAATATAATTACTGTTGTTGTTTTGAACTCAATAGAAAGTTCTTCGTCATAGTCAAAGGCAAGAGTTTCCTGTCATTACTGATAATAGCGAAAGTTCTTTATAAATAACAGAAACATGTTTTATATATAAAAAAAACAGTCTCTCTCAATCTATCTGTACACAGACGGCAGCACTTGCCAACAAGTGATGATGGAAGGGATCGCTGTGTCAAGAAGAAATCCACGGATACCAGTCAAAGGTCGGATTCTTCCTACACGTTGTTCGGGGGACTTTAAGACAACGTAATGTAGCGCTGAAACTGGTTGCTCAAATAAAATAAGAACTGGGTATTTATACGGCTGAAGGTGCTTTGATTCGTCATTTTATTGTTTTATATACTTTCGAGGAATATTGAAGCGATATTCGATACTTTTTTTAATTTTACCTTTTTGTTGAAGAAGATACGTTTTATTGCGCTATATGATAAATCTGTATTGTCTATTTTCACTACAATACCCCTCTGTTTAACGTTACAAATCAATAGATTAGAATAAAATTTTAATTAAACACCGGAAAGTTCAGTTTTGCTATAAATACTGTTTACTTTTAAGTAACGGACAGGAGGATAACTATGTAGAACAAAAATGTTCCAAAGGTTCCGCAACCCTTCATGTATTATCATTCAGTTTCTGGACGGTTCACCGTTTCCAGGAATCTAGGGGAATCTAGAAAGACACTGGTCGCATATGTGCAGAAAGCGACAGTTACCAGCTAACGCCCAATAGGTATGCAACACGCCTAATGTACAGGTAACACAGGTACGACCAAAGCTACTAGGAAAACTACCGTAGTCTCCACTTATTTACGGTACGCTGCGGTAGCCTACAGTACTTTTACAACTCTACTTATGCCACACACCTGTATGTTTAAATTAGTAAGTAAGCTATGAAAAGAAACAGATAGGTATGTGATATATGCAAGTTTATGTCAGTCTGGCGAGTGTGTTGGATATGTAAGTGGTAAGGCGACTTCTCGCTATAAGTGGGAAATTTGGGTTCGAGCCCAAGTCCACCACAAATTTTGGTAAGTCAATTGAGGCAGTACACCTACACCCATTACAGTTAAGAAGAATTGCAGGAATAAATTTCATCCGCTTAAAAGCGTGTTGGTCCCCCACTGACAAAGAATACAGCAGCAGTTTTGCGTGGGATGCATTTGACAAGGGCTTGGTAGGTTTCCAGAGGTATGTGGCACCAACAGGATCTGCACGGATCACGAATTTCCCGCAGATTGTGGACCTGTGGATTGTGAGCACGGAACTGACTCCCTATAGCATCCGATATGTGGTCCACTGGGCTCAGATCAAGTGAATTTTATATAAAATGTATGTTAGACTATCAGCCGTTTTTATTTTAAACCCAGAAAACGATAGCTGATGTTTGTTTATATACATTTTATCAAGTGGTATGCAATGAATATGATACAGTGTAACATTAGGGTTTATAATGTTATTTGCCTTGTGTTGTAATATCGATGTTATTCTATGTCTGAAGATGTTGTTGTTGTTGTTGTTGTGGTCTTCAGTCCTGAGACTGGTTTGGTGCAGCTCTCCATGCTACTCTATCCTGGGCAAGCTTCTTCATCTCCCAGTACTTACTGCAACCTACATCGTTCCGAATCTACTTAGTGTATTCATCTCTTGGTCTCCCTCTACGATTTTTACCCTCCACGCTGCCCCCCAATGCTAAATTTGTGATCCCTTGATGCCTCAGAACATGTCCTACCAACCGGTCCCTTGTTCTTGTGAAGTTGTGCCACAAACAACTCTTCTCCCCCCTATTAAATTCCTTCTCATTAGTTATGTGATCTACCCATCTAATCTTCAGCATTCTTCTGTAGCACTACATTTCAAAAGCTTCTTTTCTCTTCTTGTCCAAACTATTGAGTGTCCATGTTTCACTTTCATACATGGCTACACTCCATACAAATAATTTCAGAAATGACTTCCTGACACTTAAATCTATACTCGATGTTAACAAATTTCTCTTCTTCAGAAACGCTTTCCTTGCCATCGCCAGTCTACATTTTATATCCTCTCTACTTCGACCATTATCAGTTATTTTGCCCTCCAAATAGCAAAACTCCTTTACTACTTTAAGTGTCTCATTTCCTAATCTAATTTCCTCAGCATCACCCGACTTAATGCGACTACATTCCATCATCCACGTTTTGCTTTTGTTGATGTTCATCTTATATCCTCCTTTCAAGACACTGTCCATTCCGTTCAACTGCTCTTCCAAGTCCTTTGCTGTCTCTGACAGAATTACAATGTCATCGGCGAACCTCAAAGTTTTTATTTCTTCTCCATGCATTTTAAAACCTACTCCGAATTTTTCTTTTGTTTCCTTTACTGCTTGCTCAATATACAGATTGAATAACACCGGGGAGACGCTACAACCCTGTCTCACTCCCTTCCCAACCACTGCTTCCCTTTCATGTCCCTCGACTCTTCTAACTGCCATCTGGTTTCTGTACAAATTGTAAATAGCCTTTCGTTCCCTGTATTTTACCCCTTCCACCTTTAGAAGTTGAAAGAGAGTATTCCAGTCAACATTGTCAAAAGCTTTCTCTAAGTCTGCAAAAGCTAGAAACGTAGGTTTGCCTTTCCTTAATCTTTCTTCTAAGATAAGTCGCAGGGTCAGTATTGCCTCACGTGTTCCAACATTTCTACGGAATCCAAACTGATCTTCCCAGAGGTCGCCTTCTACCAGTTTTGCCATTCTTCTGTAAAGAATTCGCGTTAGTATTTTGCAGCTGTGACTTATTAAACTGATAGTTCGGTAATTTTCACATCTGTCAACTCCTGCTTTCTTTGGGATTGGAATAATTATATTCTTCTTGAAGTCTGAGGGTATTTCGTCTGTCTCATACATCTTGCTCACCAGATGGTAGAGTTTTGTCAGGACTGGCTCTCCCAAGGCTGTCAGCAGTTCTAATGGAATGTTGTCTACTCCCGGGACCTTCTTTCGACTCAGATCTTTCAGTGCTCTGTCAAACTCTTCACGCAGAATCGTATCTCCCATTTCATCTTCATCTACATCCTCTTCCATTTCCATAATATTATCCTGAAGTACATCGCCCTTGTATAGACCCTCTATATACTCCTTCCACCTTTCTGCCTTCCCTTCTTTGCTTAGAACTGGGCTTCCATCTGAGCTCTTGATATTCATACAAGTCGTTCTCTTTTCTCTAAAGGTCTCTTTAATTTTCCTGTAGGCAGTATCTATCTTAAGTCTAGTGAGATAAGCCTCTACATCCTTACATTTTTCCTCTAGCCATCCCTGCTTAGCCATTTTGCACTTCCTGTTGATCTCATTTTTGAGACGTTTGTATTCCTTTTTGCCTGCTTCATTTACTGCGTTTTTATATTTTCTCCTTTCATCAATTAAATTCAATATTTCTTCTGTTACCCAAGGATTTCTATTAGCCCTCGTCTTTTTACCTACTTGATCCTCTGCTGCCTTCACTACTTCATCCCTCAGAGCTACCCATTCGCCTTCTACTGTATTTCTTTCCCCCATTCCTGTCAATTGTTCCCTTATGCTCTCCCTGAAACTCTGTACAACCTCTGGTTCTTTCAGTTTATCCAGGTCCCATCTCATTAAATTCCCACCTTTTTTCAGTTTCTTCAGTTTCAATCTACAGTTCATAACCAATAGATTGTGGTCAGAGTCCACATCTGCCCCTGGAAATGTCCTACAATTTATAACCCGGTTCCTAAATCTCTATCTTACCATTATATAATCTCATACCTTTTAGTATCTCCAGGATTCTTCCATGTATACAACCTTCTTTTACGATTCGTGAACCAAGTGTTAGCTATGATTACGTTGTGCTCTGTGCAAAATTCTACCAGACGGCTTCCTCTTTCATTTCTTCCCCCCAATCCATATTCACCTACTATGTTTCCTTCTCTCCCTTTTCCTACTCTCAAATTCCAGTCACCCATGACTATTATATTTTCGTTTCCCTTCACTATCTGAATAATTTCTTTTATCTCGTCGTACATGTCTGAAGATAGCAACTTCGTTTTCTGTTTGCATATGAAACTGTACCAAAGATGTTCAGCAAAGAGAGTCCAGGCCTCTACATTAGCAAGTAACTTGTCATCGAGATATTTTTACACCACATAACAAAACACATTTTAAACATCTTTCACGAACTGTAACATCTAACTGAGTTCACTAACATGCTTCTCAAAATACAGCAGCACGACTTTGGTCTAGTGACATGGTCAGCCTGTCTAAGAGGCCATCGCCATCGTGGAAGACATCAAGTATGGAAAAATTCAGATGACCGGCAATAATGTTCACACAGTTCACAGCTGCCATGGCGCCTTCGGTTGCTACCACAGGTACCTGAGAAATCCAGGTCAGTGTCCCGATAGCAAATTATTGGCCCCACCGGTCTCTGTACGTGGCGGGATACATGTCTCGAGCAGCCATTCGGTCGGTTTGACAGCCTAATCAGAAACGACCGTCTACCTCATGTTACAGGGAACTTGAATTATCCGGTCAGGCGACACATTTACATTAATCCGCGGTCAAAGCTCGATGTTCCCCAGCTGCCTCAACCTTAATTGACCATATTATGTAAACTGAAGGTGGCAGGGGGGGAAAGGCAAGGGAAGGGAAAAACTATTGATAATAGTTTATGCCGAATCAGCGGCGACGAGTGAAAATGTGTGCCGGACTGGGTCTCGAACCTGTGATATCCTGATTACTAGACAGATGGGTTAACCACTGCACCAGCCGTACACAGTGTTTATCGCAAATGCACGGACTACCTCGCTATGCTCCCCTGCAGAACACTCATTCCTACCCAGCGCCACCTATCCACACTCCCTCCATGCTCGCTAATTTTAGATTACTGCCGCAGGTCGAACGCAAATTTCCATCCGCACGGAAGGTTGTGGATTCACTGCCCATCGAGGCGACTCGGTTATAGGAACGCGTGGCGTCTGTTCTTTCAGACACGTCCGAAAGAAGACACCAGGCATTCAGAAAGACTAATTGACCACGTCGCTTGATCAACATGGGAACAAGTAGAGGGTGTCTGCTGTGGAAGCTCATGCTCCACAATGAGCGCCGGATGGTGCGCTACGAAACACTTCAGCTTGATACCCGCACTGTACTCTGTGATATAATTTCCTAGTCGACTATCGATTATTAAACCAACGCCGATAACAACCAGTAGCAAACAGACTCTTTGACCTAACCCCCATTTTTATTACGCAATTTCCTACATAAGACATGTTTATAACAGCAGCGAAACATTACTGCTTGCTTGATGATTGCGTAGAGACCATCCAATCCTCCTTAAATTGAATTTTAGACACGATATTGACGATCTGTAACAACATATCATACTAGGATAACATGTTTTAGGGGCCCCATTCTCCTGGCGAATTCCAAAATTATGTCATATTTTGGTTGGTTAGTTGATTCGGGGGAGGGGAGCGAACAGCGAGGTCATTGATCCCATCGGGTTTGGGAAGGATGTGGAAGTAACGTTGTTGTTGTTGTTTTTGGGGAAGGAGACCAGACAGCGAGGTCATCGGTCTCATCGGATTAGGGAAGGACGGGGAAGGAAGTCGGCCGTGCCCTTTGAAAGGAACCATCCCGGCATTTGCCTGGAGCGATTTAGGGAAATCACGGAAAACCTAAATCAGGATGGCCGGACCCGGGATTGAACCGTCGTCCTCCCGAATGCCAGACCAGTATGCTAACCACTGCGCCACCTCGCTCGGTGGAAGTAACTATCCCGGCATTTGCCTCGAGCGATTTAGGGAAATCACGGTAAACCTAAATCAGGATGGCCGAGCGCGTTCTTGAACCGCCGTCCTCCTCGGGAACGGAACTGTGTAGCCCGCGCAAATCGTGGTTGGTGTGTGTGAAATCTTATTTTTTCCTTATCCTAACACCTCTCAGGTTCCTCTCCGTTTGAACGAAAGTGATTGCCGAGTGTCCTTTATTGAAAGCATATTAAAATTAATATGGTAATAGAGTGTGCTAAATTTAATATTGTTTGTTGAAAGGATCTTACAAATATCTCAATTTTGTGTTTCACTGCAGTAAAAGTTCAGAACTGCAACTGTTGAGAGTTATATGTTCATGCTTGCTAAGGGCTTGTCTCTTTAGTGTATTGAAAGTGTATTTAGTTTGCTCTGCTACAGTGGTCAAGATTAAGGGGCCCCTGCTTGAAAGTAGTTAAAATGCACAAAGTTACTTAATTATTGAAAGTTTCAATTACTCTTGCTATTCAAGTCAAATTCTGTTCAATATTGGGTTCCTCTTGTGTATTAAAGGTGCTTATTAATGGTGTAACAGGATACGCAGTTTTTCTATTGTCCTCATGCTAGATAACGATTAATAGAAAGACTACCATCTATGAAAACAGCAATTTCTTTATTCAAAAGACAGTGAGAAATAATTTGTTAGTGAACTCCATTCAATTTTTATTCTAAATAGAAAGGTGTTTAGTAGTGAGAGATTTAATCAATGCATAATAATTAACTTTGCTGTGAACCATATCCATTTTTCATGTCAGATAGGAATACGTTTGAAAAAGTAATATTGAACCTATGTCCAATTTATGACTCTAAAGTGCACTGTAATACTATTATTGAAACGACTCAGTTTGACCAAGCTTTGAAGGCAAAAGTGTATGTCATTTTCTGTTGTCCTTAGGCAAATAGCCTTGTTCTCTTATAACTGTTAGCACTTTCTTTAACGCCAACTTCAGCTAGTGAGGCAGTTGATTGCACTCTCAGGTGACAAAGTAAAGGCTGTGTCTGTCCATTAAAGTTACTCATATCTATTTTCTTGAACAAGAATGTCACTCATTCTTATGCCTAATTAGGCTGGCGACCGTTGTTATTATCATTTGGACACTGTGGATAGGCAAATTATTGTTTGTTACTGTTTAAATATTTACGTAATTCTGATGTCCACTTCCGATAAGCTACCTCCGTTAGGTATTTAACAGTCAACACAACTAAAACCCTTTCAGAGGATAACACTGCTCTGCTTCTTTATACTGCAATTGCTTGAATAAAAATAATTTCACTATACGAACTGCCTCCAGTTTTGAGGTTATGGTATAACAGTAGCGTGCGGAAGTGTTATATTATTTACTTTCAAAGGGGCCGTAATGCAAGAAGTACCTGTCAACTGTAGTTAAACAGCTCCTGCGACCTCCGCTGACTTTTTTTTACATTACCGTACAAGATCGCTGACTGTCTATATTTTAGTCACGGTTGGGTATTTCCTCAGAACCACGCCGACAACATAACGAAGCGAATGAGAAAAACGCTGAACCGGTTATTTTATTTCATGTTTTAAGATATGCACGATAGACGGGAACGCTCGTCAGACACTGAATTACCACAATCCTGAGACGGTTGGTCCGCGAAAAGCTCAGAATGTATGGTACTTACTCAAATGGTTAGAGAATCGTTACGCTTCCTACCTTGATAGGTCATTTACAATTTTATCTGCTGTTCTGGTATCAGTATTCCCTTACGCTCCCCTTCCATTTAGAACGCCAAGGACGTTTCTTCGTGCTTTCTATTGGCAATTGGCCTTCCAACACTGTTTCTGTATGATAGCTATTCATTGCGTCATGTTACAAGCCTACAGGTTTGTGCTGTTTGATCTAAACTGAACCTCAATGCCAATATCTCTAATGATGTATCCGATGCCACTTTTGATCTAATTTGCACGATTCTCAGTTTTTTTTTTCAAGAAAGCTTGGTATATTAACGTACTTTTCAGTTGTTACAATTTCTTTATCTTTTTTAAGATAATAACATTTTGTATGTTTAGAACACACGTATATGTAAACTCGACAAAATCAGTCATCCTGATTTCTTTTACGTTTTATTTAAATAACATTAAATGACGTCACAAATTTTATACCACACAGTGACCCGAATTTTAATTTTATTTCATACAATGAATAATACAGTAAATAATCCTGTGTGTATAATCAGTTCGTCACCTGACCGCGCCATATAATGTGGGCAGTTGTGTGAGCGACTTGGCTAATAGTGAGTTGCATTAAGTAGTCAATCCTGTGCATGTGTTACGAAATTCTTTCTTAGTTCTTCGAAAAAGTTTCACTTTGTGAACCGTTATTTTGTAACTGAAGCTGTTTTGTGAATATGGGCTTCGCGTGAAAACGTGTAATTAAACTGAGATTATGAAGAACGAAATTGTATTTCAGTCAGATAACATCAAAATCCTGGTTAATAGCAGTTTTGAAGGATTGTTAAACCTCTAGACGACTCCTACCAGTGAAATTTAAGTAACACAAAAATTTAAAAAACACGGCTACTGTGAAAATTACATATGAAAATTCAACATCAGTGGTTTACACTAAGATTGCATGGAAAGTTTTATTTATTACATTGTGTAACAATGACATACACATACAAATGTGTCAGACTCTCTACTGCTTTCTCATTTTCATAAGTACCACGTTGGACAGAACCCAGCGATAATTTCTGACTCTCTCGTCATGATGCGATTATAGATCTACACAACGAGACCTCATGCCTTATGTTTGCCCCTACCTCTTTCGATTGCTTAGCGGACGACATTTTTCTTACTATAGTTTGTGTCTTTTTGTTTACTTCGAGTGTTCTTTAGACTACTGTTGGAACTTCGACTGCTTGCTACTTTGCTGACATGAACCTTTCCATTTCACTGGTTCCCACCCTAGATTACACAGCCGCCACAACATTAATGTTGATTTTTTTCGGAACCTTCTCTCTTCCTTTCTTCCTATTGTTTACGGATTTTACCGTAACGCGCAGCAGTCTAGTGTTTTGTCTCCTACTGTCCCGGGTTTTGTGCTTTAGAAAGGTACTGCTCTGACGCTAGCTGGCTGGTACCAGGGAGCGCGTTCTCTGTGCTTTGTGTGCCACGAGTGTTCTCGACAGACAGGACTGGTACTGACAACTGGATGTGTACTGAGAGCGCGACGGGTTTTTCTCTGGCCACTGCTCGCTATTTTCGTGTTGAAACTACAGTCGCATTTGCAATCCCTACAGCCTGTCTTCACATTCTGTCACAGTATTCGCTTGCAGCTGTCACGCGCAGGGTCTTGTCAAATTTAAGCCTGTGGTTTTCTGATGGTAAAACGTGTTCCACTGCATCTGATCTACGCATTTCGGCCTTTCATAGAAGCATTGATGCTCCTATATTCGTTTTTCCGTAGTTCACGTCAGTGACGTCGCCGATGGAAGGGGAAAAGAGAGTGCAAAATTACCGGCCGTGAATGCTTGCACCTTACACCTTAAGCTTCTTGATTAACGTTTGACACCTATAATTCGTTCATATGTTCGCATAGATGCCTGGGGAGTTCTCTCAACACATTTCTTTAAATGCATTATCAGTAAACACACTCACTACGCGGTTACTCACAGCAGTCCAGTATGGGCTGTAATTATCGTATGGCAGCGAAACTTGGTAGATATACTAATGCGTTAACGTGGAATCGATTTACGCTGGAAAAAAATTAGTTCCAATTTAGAACACCTGGTGCAAATCTGGTGCTGAATGCAACTAACACGTATAGAATGTTTCCATATGTAATGTAGTAGGACCGGGACGAGGGCAGGTAAGGTTAAATAAGTGAGAAATGCATAATGTTGATTGTATTATTAACTGCCACTTCAACAATTTGTTCAGTGTGAACACAGGAGACGAGACGCTGTACAGCGCCATATTTGCACCTGATGGCCAAAATATGAACTAATTTTATTTTCCAGCGTAAATCGCTTCCACATTAAAGCATTAGCATATCTACCAAGTTTCGCTGCCATACGTTAATTAACCCCCACACTGCAACTCCGCGAGCAGCTGCACTTATTAACCAGCTGGCATATGCAGCGAACCGCGCTGTTTAAGTAAACTGTGCAATATTTATTATTTATGCATTGTAAACCTTAAATTTTACTTATGCTTTCATTTAAGAAAGCTATGTAATGTCAACTGCTTTGGGTGTCTGAACAGTTGCCTCCAACCTAAATTATACACTACTGGCCATTAAAATTGCTACACCAAGAAGAAATACAGATGATAAATGGGTATTCATTGGACAAAAATATTACACTAGAACTGACAGGTGATTACATTTTCACACAATTTGGGTGCATAGATCCTGAGAAATCAGTACCCAGAACAACCACCTCTGGCCGTAATAACGGCCTTGATACGCCTGGGCATTGAGTCAGACAGAGCTTGGATGGCGTGTACAGGTACAGCTGCCCATGCAGCTTCAACACGATACCACAGTTCATCAAGAGTAGTGACTGGCGTATTGTGACGAGACAATTGCTCGGCCACCATTGACCAGACGCTTTTAATTGGTGAGAGATATGGAGAATGTGCTGGTCAGGGCAGCAGTCGAACATTTTCTGTATCCAGAAACGCCCGTACGGGACCTGCAACATGCGGTCGTGCTTTATCCTGCTGAAATGTAGAGTTTCGCAGGGATCGAATGAAGGGTAGAGCCACGAGTCGTAACACATCTGAAATGTAACGTCCACTGTTCAAAGTGCCGTCAATGCGAACAAGAGGTGACCGAGACGTGTAACCCATGGCACCCCATACCATAACGCCGGGTGATACGCCAGTATGGCTATGACGAATACACGCTTCCAATGTGCATTCACCGCGATGTCGCCAAACACTGATACGACCATCATGATGCTGTAAACAGAACCTGGATTCATCCGAAAAAATGACGTTTTGCCATTCGTGCACCCAAGGTTCGTCGTTGAGTACACCATCGCAGGCGCTCCTGTCTGTGATGCAGCGTCAAGGGTAACCGCAGCCATGGTCACCGAGCTGATAGTCCATGCTGCTGCATACGTCGCCAAACTGTTCGTGCAGATGGTTGTTGTCTTGCAAAAGTCCCCATCTGTTGACTCAGGGGTCGAGACGTGGCTGCACGATCCATTACAGGCATGCGGGTAAGATGCCTGTCATCTCGACTGCTAGTGATACGAGGCCGTTGGGATCCGGCACGGCGTTCCGTATTACCCTCCTGAACACACCGATTCCATATTCTGCTAACAGTCATTGGATCTCGACCAACGCGACTAGCAATGTCGCGATACGATAAACCGCAATCGCGATAGGCTACAATCCGACCTTTATCAAAGTCGGAAACGTGATGGTACGCGTTTCTCCTGCTTACACGAAGCATCACAACGTTTCACCAGGCAACGCCGGTCAACTGCTATTTCTGTATGAGAAATCGGTTGGAAACTTTGCTCATGTCAGCATGTTGTAGGTGTCGCCACCGGCGCCAACCTTGTGTGAATGCTCTGAAAAGCTAATCACTTGCATATCACAGCATCTTCTTCTTGCCGGTTAAATTTCGCGTCTGTAGCACGTCATCTTCGTGGTGTAGCAATTTTAATGGCCAGTAGAGTAGTATTATATCGATAATAATTTAATTATTTTTATGTCATCCATGTTGGACTGCGATTTTGAAACTGCGACTGTTTATAACAGAACAGATAAATTTAAAAAAAAGTCTGCATCAGTCATTCCTCATCCACGAGCTTCTTTGAGGACTCACAGCATTATCTCCATGTGGATCAGTGAACTACGTTAAAATTTCTTTGCCTGGATGTAGCCAGTTTCTGTTTTAACGTTTATTTCGCTAGTACCATTGGTGTATTACGATAAGTGACACCTATCTTACTTTTTACTAAATGAAGTCTGAGACAGGAATTCTGAAGTAACAACACTGACCTACCGGAAGATACGAGCGTAAGGCTTTGAAACATGTCATGGAAAAAATAAAAATGAATGACATATTTAACTGTTTCTGTTTGGCTTTGATTTAATTACTTTCAGTCTTCAAAAAAGTATTACAGCAAGTGCTAAATTAGTTTCGGAAAAGATCTCCTATTACTGAAATCGAGAATTCTGGAAGCATTAGTACTTCCTGGGGTTACGAAGATTCATGCTAACGTTTCAACAAGCAAGCCGTTCCCTGTGGTAGGACTGACTGCCGTCTAACCTATGCAGCCTAATTTGATCCACGGTCTAATTAGTGGGCACTGAATAATTAATTTCTGAGAAACTAACGGGATTCGTTAGTGAGGAAAGCACTTCGCACACGCATAGGGTTCACGAAATTCGTCACAACACGCAAACCCCAGATTCGAGAAAATTAAATGTATGTGGAAGTACGCTGAGCTGGAATTTATTAGCGTGTACTCCAAACCGGAACTAACGCTAAGTGAATCGGCCGATCCATCAGCCGCTCGCTACATCCCTCTGGCTACGGCCCGATCAGCTTATTCCCCGGAATGATTGTGTTACACGGCGGGCTGCAGAGTGATTACAGCAACGCAGCACGTCTCTCCGACGTTAAATTATAAACGTCTTGCTTGCAACAAAAAGTTGTAATAAACGCGGCCCGGGGATTAAGCAAAATTTATTGTCAACCCATGTCTACGTATACAGGGTAACCGCTATAGGAAACGGACTGTTTTCAAATGAACAGCGGTATTGGGACTTCGAGAAAAAACTTTTATTTACACAAAATCAAAAGTTTCCATCTCCTGTCTAATTTACTTCGTCACTTATAAAAGAAACTTTTCATTCAATTGGCGGCCTTCCTCTCGAATACAGTTTGCAGCTGTTTATCGGAAGTAATCCATAATTCGATTCAACAGGCATTGGTCAGTTACGTCCCTTTCGTCTTTAAAGGCAGCTTTCAATTCCATTAAACTTCTGGGTATTGCGACATAGAGACGGTCTTCCAAATGACCCCGCAAAACGCGGTCACCAGCGGCGGCCAAGTCTGATGACCTACGCGCCCACAGCACGTCACCGAAACGCGAAATAAGGCATCCAGGGAAAAGTTCTTCACAAGTGCAACTGTTGTCACGAAAAATATTCTTCACAAATGCTATGGACGCATTTCCTGTGTACTTTGTTCCACCATCCTATTGGAAATAAACTCTTGTGGAGTTTACCTGTTACCTTCGTAATTCTAATAGAAAAAAACGTTATCTTCACGTGTACGTAACGTTCGGCGCCGACTGTCAATGTTAGGGCGACCTCCTCAAAGGATGGGAGGACCGATTACTCCAAAAGCAGCTACAGCAGACCACACAGCCTCTGATGTGGAGCGAAGAGGTCTTTCATGAACTACGCATCGTTGTTCATCGGCCCAAAAACGATAGTTCCGTAACTTCCTGGCAGATTAACACTTGCGTCCACAAATAAAAAAATATACTGTGTTCTGCAATCAGGTTACCGGGGTCATCCAATATATTTGTCATGCAGTTCACAGTTGACGACACTCACTCAGGTCTGGCCACATACAAAATCTGAACACAATATATTAAGCTATGAAGATTGTGTTACAAAGTTATTGTCTACTGTTAATCCAGAAGAGGATGAAGCTACATATTTCAGAGAAGAAGACTGCATAGACGAATGTATTCCTACTAATGAAGATGCTGCTGCTTCAGTTATTGAAGATGCTACTGATGCTTGCAGTGATGCTGAAGTTCAGTGATTGTTTCTTGTGCAGACATTCTACGTGGTGAAGACGGAACTGTGTGGCATAAGAAAACTTTATGGACAAGAAAAGTCCTGAAGCAGAATATTTTTGAAAGGTCTGTGCCGAAACGTGCAACAAATATTCTTACTATAAAAGATATCTTCCAAAGTATATTAAAAGATAAAATGTGTGAAGTAATAGTACGTGAAACAAACAGGAAGGCAAATCAGATATTCACAAATTATAACACCAATTCAGAAGGAGCAGCGGAAGTGTAGAAGCCACTTACAACTGAACAATTTGATGCATATCTTTGTGTATTGATAATAGTTGGGGTAAGAGTGGCTAACAGTGAACAAACAAAGCTGTGCTCTCTCCAGTGGCTCATCCCCAGACGCGGCGCAAAAGGTTTTGGCTGCCTCCGCTACCGTCACCCCTCTATTGAACTCAAACAGAAGAATATGTCAGAAATGTTCAGTTTTCTTCATTTGGAACTTCACTTCCTAGGATGTAGGGCGTGACTCACTATCTCCGAACGACAATATATACACTCAAATACAAGTAGCAACAATAACTACAAGCAGAAATTGACAATCCAGAAATAAAGCCATAGCAACCGAAATACCAACATGCGAAACAGAAACGCTACGAATTTATGCATCAACCTAATGCTTTGCATCAATATTATGGACGGTTTATCCTACTCCATTTGTTTTAAGATAGAATAATTATTTCGAGGCTAAGGAGATCTTCTGACGGCGGCACATACCTGTTTGTAATTTTAAATTAATGTGTGACTGGTACACATATTTGCTGTACTAACTTGTATACCTATCAATACTTATATGTGCGCCGAAGTACGACGTGTACTATCCGCTCGAAAATAGATCTGTGGCAGTGCAAATAGGATGCAGCTCGTGAAAATATATCAACTGAGCGCGCTTAAAAAAATGAATAAATAAATAAAGGCAGAGATGTCCGAATGCCTATAAATAAAGAATGGGAAAAAGATTAGCAGTTAACGTCCTATCGACGTCAAAGTAATGAGAGGCGTATTCAAACACAGAGATATGTAAACAGGTAGAATACGGCGCTGCGGTCGGCAACGCCTGTATAAGACAAGTGTGGCGCAATTGTTGTATCAGTTACTGCTGCTACAATGGCACGTCATCAAGATTTGAGCGAGTCTGAACTTGTTGTTGTGTCGGTGCACGAACGATGGGACACAGCATCGCCGAGGTAGCGATAAAGTGGGGATTTCCCCGTCCGACCACATCACGAGCGTACCGTGAATATCAGGAATCTGGTAAATCATCTAATCTCCGACACAGCTGCGGGCCGAAAAAGATCCTGCAAGAACTGGGCCAACGACGACTGAAGAGAATCGTTCGATGGGACAGAAATGCAACCCTTCCGCAAATTGCTGCAGATTTCAATGTTGGGCATCACCAACTGTCAACGAAGCATCATCGATATGGGCTTTCGGACCCTAAAGACTACTCGTGTACTCTTGATGACTGCACGACACAAAGCTTCACGCCACGCCTGGGCCCGACAGCATCGACATTCGACTGTTGATGACTGGAATAATGTTGTCTGGTCGGACGGGACTCGTTTCAAATTGTATGGGGCGAATGGACGTGTACGGGTATGAAGACAATCTCAGAAAACCATGGACGCTGCATGTTAGCTGGTGGAGGCTCTGTAATGGCGTGGGGAGTGTGCAGTTGGAGTGATATGGGACCACTGATACGTCTAGATACGACTGACAGGTGACACATACATAAGCATCCTCTCTGATCATCTGCATTCAAGTCCATTGTGCATTCCGACGGGTTTTGGAAATTCCAGCAGGACAATGTAACACCTCACACGTCCCGAATTACTGCAGAGGGGCTCCAGGATCACTCTTCCGCTGGCTACCATGCTGAGCATATCTGTGACACCTTGCAACGTGCTGTTCAGAAGAGATCTCCACCCCCCTCGTACTCTTGCGGATTTATGGACAGCCCTGCAGCACTACTTCAAACATTAGTTGAGTCCGTGCGACGTCGTGTTGCGGCACATCTACGTGCTCGCGGGGGCCCTAAACGATATTAGGCACCTGTACTAGTTTCTTTGGCTCTTCAGTGCAGTACATTTTCAATTGATCACATCGTTATGATGTAGAGCCACAGCATCTAACAGGATCTACATATACGGCCGAGTCAAATTAATGTGATCACTATTCATGTTTGACATCAACCTGCAATGACGCCACGTGGCCATACTGGCAGTGGAGGGTATATGAAGTGTGTCACGGGGACGCGGAAAACAGTGCAGTCGTCGTCGTAATGCGGAAGCGGAGCAATTTCCGTGAGGTCCAGAAGGGCATGATCACTGGCTTCCGGAAGGGTGGAAGCATTTCCGAAACGGCTAGGTTTGTAAACAGTCGTGCTGCCGTGGTTAAAGTATACCCTGTATGGCAAAATAGTGCTACCCAAAACGCACAAGGCAACTGTGGTGAATCATGGGCCATAGGTGACAGGCATGAACGATTGCTGCGGAGATGTGTTCAAGGAAACAGACGTGCAACTGTTGAGCAACTGACCGCCCAGATAAACCAAGAGGATACTAACAGTACGTCCTGAACGACCGTTCAGTGAACGCTGCTGCATATGGGTCTCCGCACCAAGTGCCTGGTTCATGCACCTATGCTGACTGCTGTTCGTCAGCGACGAACGGAACTGGACGTCCACGGAGTGGCGATAAGTGGCGTTTACTGATGAATCATGTTTTATGCTCCATCGGCGTGAAATGTCTGAAAATAATCACCAAGCAACAATCGTCGGCCGGGTCCAGGCCGGAGGAGGGAGCGTTATGGTCTGGGGAATATTTTCGTGGAATTCCCGGAGTCAACCCGTCATTCTGGATCAACAGAAGTAGGCATCTATCCTTGGGGACCACATCCACCTCTACATGCAGTTCGTTTTTCCTGGTCATGATGGCGTCTACCAGCATGACAACGCAGCATGTCACACAATTCGCAGTGAACTTGCGTGGTTCGAAGAGCACCTGGATGAGTTTACCGTTCTCCCCTGATCACCAAACTCCCCGGATTTAAGCCCAATGTAACGGTCTGTTCGTAGCATGGATACTGAACCGAGAAACCTAGCGCAGCTGGGCCGCGGCACTGCAGTCGGCATGACTCCACATCCCTGTCGGTAGCTTCCAGAACCTCTGCGCTGCAAAAGAGTGTTGTTAAAGCGTTTGACAAGTGGCCACACTAATGTGACTGGACAGCGTAATATGCGATTCATTTCGGTGTGGAACATTGCCCAGTGCAGGTACCGAGCGAGGTGGCGCAGTGGTTAGACACTGGCCTCGCATTCGGGAGGACGACGGTTCAATCCCGCGTCCGGCCATCCTGATTTAGGTTTTCCGTGATTTCCCTAAATCGCTCCAGGCAAATGCCGGGATGGTTCCTTTGAAAGGGCACGGCCGACTTCCTTTCCCATCCTTCTCTAATCCGATGAGACCGATGACCTCGCTGTCCGGTCTCCTTTCCCAAACAACCCAACCCAGCGCAGGTGCGTGTTGAGGCAGTGGAGGAATCCTCTCGCGTCCAGAGCGTTGCAGCTGTGTTACCGCGTAATGCGCCTTGGAAGGGACCACCATTTTCAGACATGACAACATGCAGGTGGATAAAACAATGACCTAAGAGGGATTCTGAAACTGATGTGAAGCACAAGGGACCCGAAACGACAGTTCGGACGCAGGAAAATGTCCAATGAGTCCGTGCAGCTCTGCAGCCAAGACCCTAGCGATCGCTACAACGCCATTCCCGAACATTACAGATCTCTCGCAGTCTTTGCAGTGGATTGTGAAACAGGCTTCAAAGTTTCCTCCTTATAAGCTGCATGCATGAGATAAAGTCAGTTGGAGCAATTTCTGCAGAGCATTACTGGCTGCAATTGACCAGGATGATGCATTTTCGACAAATCCTATGAGGCCTGATGAGACAAACATTCATGTGAAAAGGTTTCCAGTAAACGAAACTTCGATTTTACTCGCAGATCGTTCAGGAAAATGCCCAGGATCGGCCTAAGATCGTTGTCTGGCGTGGTGTTTGACAGCCCATTGGAATCAGAGGGTCATCGTGACTGCATTAACAAATAAATAAATAAATAAATAAATAAAAATCTGTGGCCGAAAGATTAGGTGATCTCATAGTCCGTGGGATATCACCGCATCGGAAGGATAATCGGTGCAGAAAACAGCGCCTCTGTGTACTCACTGAGTTAAGGGCCGTACGTGCTGTAGCCCATGTTACTGAAACCACATCGCGTTTAGATGGTAATCTCCCTGAAGCTGTGGAATAAGGTAATGATTCATCATGGCTGCAAACCGCTCGGAATGGACACTCACTAGTTGGCCGCTGTTCCGAGAGGTTTGCAACCACGATTAATCATTCTTTCATTCCACAGCTGCAGATACATTGCCGTCCAAACCTATTATTTAATGAGTACACTGAGGTGCCGTTTACCACATAGATTTCTCTTCCAATGCCGTGACAGCTCATGTACTGTGAGATCACCTAATCTTTCAGCCACTGATTTTTTCCTGTGCAGCCATTTCAAAAACCAAGTTTTTTCACGGTGACTCCAAAATACTGACGAGCTGAAAGTCGCAATCCGGGAACCCATTCCACAAGATATGATACAGAATGCAATCACAAATTTCCGTGAACCTCAAAGTCGCCAACCATAGGCGCAATTTGGTGATGAACTTCGTAAGAGAGAACCTTGTGTTGTGATTATAAGTAATGACAATGTGTGAAGAACAGTTATTCGTAAATCATATTGGTGGAAAAATACGCTCCAACTTGTAAAAACCGAATGAAAATTTACTACATGGCGTGGGCCACCCTGTAGTAATGTACGACGCTTTTTATACGGGGCAAATGAGTATTTTTATCATCTCGTGCTGATGAAAAATTTGGACGTGGAAAGGTTAACAGTTATCAGAAAAGAGGTGATGGTTTCTGGAGCGCACACGAGAAAATCAGTACAAAATATTCGCCTTTATCTGAGTTACACAGAAACTGACAGGTCTCCGAAAAAAGAATTAGCAGAAGGTGACTTCTCGGTAGCCCTGTTTAGCCCTTCAACGAGAAGCTGTTACTGTTGTCCTCACAGGAAAAGCGTAGTCAGGCGTGCATCAGCCTAGAGCGCTGTTAACTGCAGATTCATTACACCAGGTACGTTGCCGCTATCGATGAAACGATTGTAGGAATGTCTTTCGCGTCCATTCCAGCGGAATACACGGGGGAAATTCATTTCCCGTTACGCCGTGGGCAATGTCCGGGAATTGGCGCAGGCGGCGAATGAGCAGGCTACAGAATGACAGCAGCCGATTCACAACCGTAGGCGTTTGGCGTGGGCGACGAAACGTCTACATGACAGTTAGTTATCAATGCATGCGATGGCCGCCAGTGTTAACAACCAGAAGTGTGCCAATTAACCGAGTTTCGCTAAGCCAATCGCCGCCCCTCTCCCCTCCCCCACCACCGATTAGAGCGATAACTCACGTGGGCGGGAGACCAAGAGGACGCGTCGAGGCAAATCCGTATGAAAGCAATTTCGTCCACCCTCAAAAAACCACCCTACATCGACGTGATTTTTAATCGTCGGAGATTCACCGTAACAGTACGAACAGCATCTCAATATGAATAGTGTCACACTGTCCATGTACAGTGTAGTACGAAGGAAACATGAAGGTAGTGGCCCAAGCAAACATACATAGGATGACTGAAAATACGCCGACAGCAAAATGTTTATTATATGTATCACTTTTTTTCACGTACATTGTTTATAATAAGAGGGGCGTTCAATAAATAATCCAACACTTTCTTTCTCAGACAGTTTCGGTTTAAAAAATACGCAGATCATTGTGCAACATTGTCGAATATTCTCGCTTCTGCCCTTATAGTTTCATTAATTTCAAGTAGGTGGCGGCGCTATACAGCCTTCAAAATGGCCTCTGTAAGTGAGGTGCGTTCCAAGCAGGGAGGTTTCATTGCGTTTCTTTTGGCGGTAAACCAGAGCATCGCAGATATTCACCGGCGCTTGCAGAATGTCTGCAAACAGCAGCACCGTGAGTTGTTAGGCGAACGTATGTCATCAAAGCAACAAGGTCGCCGGCCGCACTCTCGTGCAACATTGGAATGTACGGACACATTCATTCGACAATTAGACTTCTCTGGTGGCAGCGATGACACATTTGCCCACCAGTCTTTTTTCCTTCACTTTGTTCGTTGTTGATCGTTGTGTTTGGTCGTTGCGGACGCCACACGACATCCGTTCAAGTTCGTTTGTTGATCCTTCCACTCAGCTTTTTTTATTACAGAGGCCAACCGGCTCTCTCACCGAACATGCTGAGGTACCGTGCCGGCGGTCGGACCGTTGGAGTACTCGAAGGTGTCACTCGCCACGTAGAAGAAGACCATAAAGAACAACGAAAGACCATTTGCGCGGAACTGTTTACGCGTTACGGGGCGGATCGTGAGAATTTTTCGTCAAACATCGTCATGAGCAATGAAAAGTGGGTTCATCACTTCGAACCGGATACGAAAGAACAATCCATGGAGTGGCGCCACAGTTCAAAGCCACACCCTCTGCATGTATGAAGTCATGGTAACGGTCTTCTGGGGCTCTCAAAGGGTATTTTGTTTGATGCACCAATCAACTCCGAAATGCATTGTGCTTCCCTCAGGGACTTGAAGAAACGACTTCGTCGTGTTCGTCGCCACAAAAACGCAAATGAACTTCTTTTCTATTAAAACGCAAGTCCTCTCGTAAGTCTATGCACCGAGAGGGACTCACAGAACATCACCAGAATGTTCTTCCTTATTCACTCAACAACTCGGATCTTGCACCTTCCGGCTTCCATCTGTCCGGCCCAATGAAGGATGCACTCCGCGGGAAGCAGTACATGGATGATGGGAAAGTTATTGACGATGGCTCCGACGCCGAATATTAGAGTGGTACCACGCGGGCATACGGGTCTTCCCAGGAAGGTGGCGTAGGCCCGTCGCACTGAACGGAGATTATATTGAAAACTAAGGTTCCGTAGACAGAAGAGTGGGGAATAATATGGTGTATAGGAATCCTGAACAAAACCAACCTGCTTTCGGAAGAAAAATGTACTGCATTACTTGCTGAACGCCCCTCGTATATGCTCAAAATCGTTCAGAAACGCATGCACTAACTTTCTTTAAAAAAATTTTGCAACCACTGTGCGTAACACGTTGACACTGATGATACGAATCTCCGTTGTTGTGTTTATCTTCAGTTACGCCAGTAAGCGCGGCCTACTTTTATGGGAATCATTCGTTCACGGTAGCCCCACATGAATCAAGTACGCCAGAATCGTGAGAACGTGGGTACCGTAATCCTTTAGAGATGATCCGACCATCAAAAAATTCGCTTCTGAAATGAGATGTTTCAGTATATGCGTGACGAGTGACACAGTCTTACTGCTACCTACAGTAACGTTCATTGACCTCAAGAAACGAAATAAACAGGACAAAATTTGCCTTGGTACACAGCAATGTTCGCTGTATTTGCGAGGAAAACAGAGCCCACTCTTTGACGACGCAATTCAGCACAACACAATACAATTCTCCGAAAGTGCAAGGTGTTTTCATAAAATACATGTGGAGCTTGGGGGTGACCAATTTTTTTCCCCCCTATTTCTATTACGAATCCACTAAGGCGAAACCACGCCCCATCACACGTCCAAGTTCTGCTATTCGATGGTTGTCAACTGATGTCCGAAAGTAAGTAAAATACGCTAAACACTTTTCTTTATCCGGTGGCTTCAGTTCCTGCAAACTAAGAAGGTGATGCGTACCAGATAATAACTTCTGGCCGGCCGGAATGGTCGTGCGGTTCTAGGCGCTACAGTCTGGAACCGAGCGACCGCTACGGTCGCAGGTTCGAATCCTGCCTCGGGCATGGATGTGTGTGATGTCCTTAGGTTAGTTAGGTTTAATTAGTTCTAAGTTCTAGGCGACTGATGACCTCAGAAGTTAAGTCGCATAGTGCTCAGAGCCATTTGAACCATTTAATAACTTCTGCATTGTTTTATGACAACTACGAAACATATCTGAGTTTGGAAAGATAGTCTCCTCAGATTTTTTGAAACCGAAAGCAGGCGGCACGTCGTCCCTCACCTCAACCAATTTTGTGCTAGTCAAAATTACCGGTCTCCCGGTTGTCTCCTTGTCTGAAACGCTCATTTTTGCCCCAAAATGGGCGATTAGTCTCGTTATTGTTGAACTGTTCGGAACTACAGCGTATGGATATTCCCTATAAATGCGTCTCCAACACGCATATGAACGACTGGTAAAATACTACTGAACACTGAAAACTCGTTGCGCTTAAAGAGACGTGTTTCACCGAACAATGAACTGCTCAACACTACAGACGTCATGTCCTCGTTACACTAGCTTCTTCGTTTGTTGTAATCTGTAGTGGATTCTTGCAGTGAGTAACAGATCGAACGAATACAATGCAACTTCTAAAACTCCTGTTTACAACGAGCTCATTTTTATGTGCGCGACGTTTCGATCCCACTGTATAACAATGGAGAGAACTATTTATTTATGTACATCATTGCAACTTGTAACCTTTAATTTAAACATCCACTGTATTTATTCTTACTTAAATTAATACTGTTATCAGTTAATCTACTTTCTTCACATTGTCAACTAATGATACGAAGTGTACAATATTACAGCTCACAGAACACTACTTGGAAAATATCCAGAACATAATGTCATTCTTTCTGTTCAACTTCCAAGATAAATTTTTAGAACTCTGCATTGATCAGGAACTGTGATGATGTTAATTGACCTGTATGGTCACTCAAACGTAGTACATATGAGTCTTCGTGCTAGGAGACAATTAACGTAGGGGTAAGACACCCTATTTAAGAGGGCGGTAAGTGGGAATGTGTACGCTGAGCTCTGGAACCTGAAAAAATTTCCGAGCACAGTTAGTAAACTATGACTTACTATCTGGAAAATAAATACTGGGGAGGGAGGGTAAAGCATTCTTAGCAGCGCTAGGCTGTTCATTGTTGTTGGGCTGATGAAACTTTCACTCCATACTCTGACGAACCTTGTAAATGATGGTAGTGAACTGGAAACAATACATTTGTGTCATACGCAATAATATTTCATTCCTGCATGGATGGGAACGGGGTGACGAAGGTACAACGCCGAGTAATCAGATAGTACGATATTGCAGTGCCTGTATTGTTGAGAACTAAGATGCAATGTTCCTTCGAACGGGCATGTGCGAACAGACAGTGCGTCATATTTCTTAACACCACAAGCACTGCAATATAGTATTTACCCGCCGATTCCTGGCGGCGACTTTCAATTAAAATGTCCTTCCCTGTATGGGAATTACATAATGTGTGTACGAGTACAGGTTGTGACGCATGAACGACGCCAAATAGAAGTTTGGATCTGGTCGAGAGTCGTGCACGGATAGCCGAGACTATTACAGCGACCGCTCACGTAAAGCGGGAAATTCGGGTGAGTCCCGGTCCGGCACAAATTTTTATCGTCGTCATTCCATTGCACACCTGATGGTTGTCCGTATTCAGACTTCGAATACATTTCATGTACAATCAGATAGTTTCTGCTGAATCCATCCATTACATCGGAGCTCATCGTTCCAAGATAGTTATTACTCCTGTTTTGTCGCAATGAGAGAGATGATAGTAGGACGTTGGAGAGCTTTCCACTTACAGCTCCGAGTAGTAATTAAAACAATGGTCTCTTATTCTGGAGGAGAGGTGTTCAAATCCCTGTACTGTCATCTATGTTAAGGGTTGGAGAGGTTCTCCGTCCAGCGAAGCTATGGTTCTATTCATATTAATTTCTACAGGGCGTTATCGAAAACTGATGGGGTGAGACCGATACTGTGTGAAAATGCAATAAAGTAAAAACTACAAATAACAACCGTTAACGTTATTTATTAAGAGCAAATAGCGGCGCTACCCGTTTCGAACCGACAGGTTCATCATCAGAAAGTTGTTCATGTGATCTGATTGATTTTTGCTGTGGTAAAAGTTACTAGGGGGTGTTGGTTTCCTTCAGCATGAAATTATATACGAAAAACGACTACTTTACTGTAATTGGACCCAACAATTAATCACAACAACGTACGCAACACACTAAGATAAGGTTGGTTAGTTTAGTGTTAGGAGTCAACGATGGTAGATAATGGTTCCTTTTGTTGGTTGCTTCTATCAGGTCCAGCTCCAAGTTCTGTAAAAATTATAGCCCCCCATTCTTGTGGTATTACGGATCATATCACAACTCTCGTGTGGCTACTAGAGGCTATCAAATAATCTTATACTCCTGAATCGACAATTTCCCACTATAATGATTCACCCTCCTCTAACATTACTTTTTTTTTAAATAGAGATAACCGATATGATGTACACTATCGATTGTTGCATACGTTAAAATTATCTCAGCTGTTTCACTAAGAGAATTCATATGATTTTGTATACGATGTATCACATTTCAGGCTGAAAAGTATAAAAAGGAAATTAATGTGTTACAATCGATATGTACTAACATTAAAACTACTCTTCTTTTTAAAATACTTGAAGTTACGAAATTTCTGGCATATTCAAAAGTCATTATTAATTGCAAATTCTAACACTAATTATTAAATTTGTTTCTGGATTTATTTATGAAATAATGATATAATTTGGTAAAGATTCTTCTCTTGTCGAGAAAGTTTGTAAACTCTTTTGCTTTGTAAATTCTGGAAATTGTGAGTACCGCAGAATGTAAGTAGTTATGGGAATTCCTCTGATGGAAACGCACGTATTGTGCTAAACTTGTCGACAACAACGTAATTTGTGGTGAAAATTGTGATGTCGGTGTGATTTAGAAGAATGGGATAAATAAAATTCAAGAATAATACAGACAAATCTTCAATATTTATTTAGTCATCAAGAACCTAATAAATTAAAATTTCAGCTCCAAGAATGTGCCCCTAGAAAAGACTTCGACCCATCGACAACACCAACGAGATAATTAAGATAAGTAAAACGTTATTATTTTGTGTATCTTACATCTCTCGATGCTTTTGAAAATAGTGAAGATACTAAGACAGTGAATTTTTTGGAACTATAGTATGATTAAAATAACTTGGTAGTTGACACTTCACGAACTGGTGCTAGGTTCCTCCACCACGGCGCTCAATGTCACACGTGAACCGTTCGGCGTTGCCAAACTGCCACAACTGGTCAGCTCGCTTCCAAGTCCTTGTGCAGCATTCTTTCTGGATGTGTTTGGATTCCCAATCATGGGTCTGGCACTAATTTCGTATTTCATCATGTACGATAACCACACCTGAAGCAACATACAATCGTAACGATGCTAATGAAATGCACACGTTTCATACACAGCACTAATTAAACAAGACGCGATTCAGCATCACTTATGCGGTTACCATGACCACAGATCAGTTTACATTTGATGAGCTACGCGCGATGTTGCGTGAAACCGAGTTTTTGAAAGCTGCAATTCATCATTACGACTGGGTAGTCACGGATAAAAATACAACTTAGTTTAGTGTTGTACTTAGGCGCAATAGTTAGCGTAATAACCCGACATGTTGAGGGTCGTAGGTTCGAAGCTTGTGTAATGTCGTGATTTTTTTTTAATTTCTGAATCTAATCGAAAGTGTTTTATCATCATTTTTATTCAGTTACTTCGTTTAATGTAATTTCTTTTAATTTCTAATTCTTTACCATGTCATTTTCATCTCGGTATTACATTTTTTATTTGCTCTTACTTTTCTACCTACAACAGAAATTAAGAAAAGAATTGCAATGGCAAAAGAAGGATTCAAGAGGAAACAGAAATTACTTAGTGGACCACTGAACAAAGATCCGAGGAAAAGACTTACCTAATGTTACATCTAGAGCGTGGCACTGTATGGCGCGGAGACCTGGACATTTAGGAAGGAAGATGAAAGAAGATTGGAGGCACTAGTGATGTGGATATGGAGAAGAATGGAAAAAGTGAAATGGGAAGACCGAGTAAGGAATTAAAAAGTATGGAGAAGAAAGAAACAAGCTGAAAGTTATCAGCAAGAGAAAACGGAACTGGATTGGACATAGTTTGAGGAGGGACTGTTTACTGAAGGAAGGAATAGAAGGAATGGTGGAGGGAAAGAGGGGAAGAGGAAAAAGAAAACATCAAATGCTGGACAATATAAAAGGAGACCAATATTCAGAAACGAAAAGACTGGCTTTGGACAGACAAAAGCGGAAGAGGCTTAATCCATGACAAGACCTGCCATAAGGCAGAATACCATACTACTACGACTACTACTACTAATACCACCAATAATGCTTTTTTCGTCTGAAATCTACCTGTGTCGTCCCTAATATGCAACCAAGTGCCAAGGAGGGCTGCTCATCGGTTGGTAATGCAGCAGTTTGTGTAATCAGTGAGAGTATAGTTTCAGGTAAACAACGACAACAAGAAATTACAGTTTTCTTTTACCGCTGAAACTGAATTTATTCCGTCTTTAGTTTGCTCGTAGAGGCTGGCTTTAATCGTCGTGAACAAAGCGATCGTGATTTTAGTTCTGCCGCAGATGGTTGGCCGCCATTTTCTCGGATACATTGCACACGACGAGGTTGTGTTTAGCTTGGAACACGAGCTCCTGTCGCAGTTGAGTCTTCGGTCACTTAAAATCAGCTGTCAACGGAGCATCCCGCATGTCCGACATACCTAGCGGCGGACACTTCCAACACTGCTCTGTGTTACACATTAACAGCATTTACAGGGTGGCGCACGAAATGTGTTACCATATTGTTTTTGAATATAAACTTATTGACAATACAATCTGAAAGGAACATATACTAGAATGAAGAGCCATCCATGGAGATTTGTTCTAACTCAGCACATGCTCAATATGTCCACCATTTCGTTTCCTAACTTCCTTCAAACGAACACTGAAGTTAGTGATGACCCTACGGCACATGGCTTCCGTAATTTCACTGCAAGCTTGAAGAATAAGTCTTCTGAGCTCCATTAAATCACCTGGACGTTTCGGGAAAATTTTTTCCTTTAGTTACCCCCAAAGAAAAAAGTCCTATGGTTTGATGTCTGGACTATTGGGGCGCCAATTTTGTCCGTCAGTAAAGCGACATGGAAACCTGAGTGAAATGATCCGCATGTCGAAATGCTCGTGTAAAAACTCCAACACAGTGTTTGCAGTACGAGGGCCTTGCTCCATCTTGCATGAACCACTGCGTGTTGAAGGGCAAGGCAGTAGCAAGAAGCTGTGGAGTGAAGCTATTGCGAAGCATGCTCAAATAACGCTCGATGTTCACAATTTCTTCAAAGAAAAAGGGTCCAACAAGTCCGTGACAGGAAATTGATGCCCACACTGTAATCCATAATGTTGTCGTTCATGAAGCACTTGTGAGTTTTCAGTGGCCCAAAAGTGTACATTTTGTTTCTTAACCACACCGTCCAAATGAAAATGCGCCTCGTCTGAAAACCAAACGTTGAGTGTTTCTTCCCTACCCTCCGCCCACTGAGCAAACAGTAGTCTCTGCTGCTTGTGTTCTTCAGTGAGCTTCTGTGGACAGGTCGTCTTGTATGGGTACATATGGAGGTCACTTTTAAGAATGCGTTGAACGGAGCGTCTGGATATTCGCAGTTGCACTGCTGCCTTTCTACACGATATCCGGGGACTTCTCTGAACAGCAACTCGTACCGCTTCAATATTCTCCGGCCAACAAACAGGCTTAGGCCGAGGTCGAGGTCGAGGTCGCTCCGCTTCCACTACCGTTCCTTCCTGTACAAATTTATCGTACAACCTGTGGATGGTCTTCTTGCAAGGGACCGATAGTGTGTTAAATGTTGTCGAAAACTCCTCTGAGTCACAACAAGGCTTTTCGTTTAATGAAAAAGTAACAATTGCCGATCGTTGCTGTGTCGTCAGTCTTCCATTGTCAGCCATTGCTGCTTACTGGTCTCCTAGCGGCAGTGTCGTGAATTACACGTCATTTCGTAACTCATTTGTTTTTCCAAGCTTTGCTGGTACTGCTGTACAGATCCCAGTGGAATATCTAATTCTGCGTCGTAAATTGTGAAAGAAACAATTGATAACACATTTCGTGCGCCACCCTGTATGTAGTGACTTGCCGTGTTTGTGTGTTACGTGTAAACAAGCGGTAACCGGCGGCCGGTGTGACAACACCGTGGGCCGGCCAGGGTGGCCGAGCGGTTCTAGGTGCTACAGTCTGGAACAGCGCGACCGCTACGGTCGCAGGTTTGAATCCTGCCTCGGGCATGGATGTGTGTGATGTCCTTAGGTTAGTTCGGTCTAAGTAGTTCTAAGTTCTAGGGGACTGATGACCTTAGAAGATAAGTCCCATAGTGCTCAGAGCCATTTGAACCATTTTGAACAACACCGTGGCGGCGCCAGACGCCTACAATCAAAAAATTTTAAACGGGCTGTAGTTTCCTCTGTTAACAAGAGCTACGGTTTCCTGAACAAACTGTGCAGTTTCGTGGCGCAGCGAGTATGTCGCAAGCGAGTGGTGGTGGTGGTGGTGGTGGTGGTGGTGGTGGTGTGCGGCAACTCTCGGAACCCCAGTGCGGCAATGTTGCCTCCGCTGTTGTGGAGGAGCGGACTGCCGGTAAGTAGGCTATTCCGGCCGGGCTGTATGCGGCGGCGGCGGCGGCAGCGGCCAATTGAATTGCGGGCGACGCGCCTAACTGGCGCGCGGGGACCAAATTGCTAGAAAACATCAGCGCGCGCCGGCAGCTAGCAGGCCGGCCCCGCTCTTCTCTTCTCGCCTCGGCTCGGGTAACCACATCAGCACGTGCCGCTGCGCTGTCGGCGAGGCGCGGCTGCCCCTCTAATTGAGGCCGCGTGTAATGAGACGACGCTGCAGCGCACCCAGCCAGCTCTGCCCGCCTCTCCCACACTCGTCTCTCAGCAACGCGGGAAGCCGCCGACAGCCGAAAGCTGCGTCAACACGGGTACTTCCGCTGGTCACTTCAAACCAGTGTCTCAAAACTTTAAGGTCATGCTGCGTCTGAAGTGGAACTACACAACTGCTACACCACGAAGATGACGTGCTACAGACGCGAAATTTAACCGACAGGAAGAAGATGCTGTGATATGCAAATGATTAGCTTTTCAGAGCATTCACACAAGGTTGGCGCCGGTGGCGACACCTACAACGTGCTAACATGAGGAAAGTTTCCAACCGATTTCTCATACACAAACAGCAGTTGACCGGCGTTGCCTCGTGAAATGTTGTTGTAATGCCTTGTGTAAGGAGGAGAAATGCGTACCATCACGTTTCCGACTTTGATAAAGGTCAGATTGTAGCCTATCGCGATTGCGGTTTATCGTATCGCGACATTGCTGCTCGCGTTGGTCGAGATCCAATGACTGTTAGCAGAATATGGAATCGGTGTGTTCAGGAGGGTAATACGGAACGCCGTGCTGGATCCCAATGGCCTCGTATCACTAGCAGTCGAGATGACAGGCATCTTATTATCCGCATGGCTGTAACGGATCGTCCAGCCACGTCTCGATCCCTAAGTCAACATGTAACGCCGGAAATGCATATCCTCCTATTTCCATCTATTGTACTATAATTTGTGTTCCTTATTTTTGTTACCTGAATATATGACATTTCTGTGTCTTTACATATTGTAATTGTTTTACTATTTGTATATATATATTTATGCATTTATGTCGATGTATAATTGGTTTGTTTCGTAAATATTATTTGTATTTTTACGCTGGGTCTTGCCTAGGGAAAACTGCTATCGAACGATTACATCGATAGGTCGTGTGAAGACTCAAAGTGTGTAGGATCTTTGGTAGTGTTAACTCTGCCGCGTGGAGCGCGGGCAGAGCTGTGGGAGTCTGGCGGGAATAGCGAGTGGAGCAGGTGTGTTGTGTGACGCTCCCGCGAGTTGCCGCGCTTTCGAGGTTTGGCAGCATGTAATTGCGCTCGACTCGCGATGATAGTTTCTGACATGGTGTCGCGGACGGGAAGCATTAGCTGGCGCACATCAAGAGCCCGTTTCGCCTGGTGACCGTGTCGAGAAGAAGGCGCGCCAACATCCAGCTTCTGCAACAGCGACGGCCGACAATGAGTGACTGTCGCCACCTCCTCGATCGACGGGTTCAAACTTTCAATCAACCAACAAGGAAGACTAAAAGCACGTAAAGTTTCAGAACTGTATGGCAGACCTCAGCTTTTCAAATTGTTCCATTTGCCTCGCAAAATTACAGCAACTTAGCATGAACCTTTGTTGCTCATTGTCCCAATTGCATTGCCAAGCAGGGTCCCCTCCTTTTCCGAAATGAACCCGAGTGTCGTTGAAATTCAAACGCCAGCATTAAAATAATATAATTAGATTTCACTGCTTTAATTTCAAAGTTCAGTTAAAGTATTCATAGCTGGCTACAATATTTACGTTACACGAGCACAAATTAAGAGTGCGAGTTTTGTTAGCATATTTTAGCTTACCTGTGACTGCAGCTCAGCTTGGTACGTACTAAATTTTACTATTGTTAATTGTTCAGAATCATTTAAAAGTTCAAAGTTAGATCTCTTGTTTCTAAATTGCGTAGATTCAAGTAGCTTTTGAGATGATTGTTGAGATAGCCCAAGACTAACCGCATTTTATTTCGTCGTGCTTCAGAAGCAAAGTTCAGTATTAATTTCAGTCACTAAATTAACTTTCAATTTTCCGGTTTTATTAATTCTTTTGCTAAATTAATTCAGAGCGTAGCGAAATTTATTACTTCTGACAAACATTCAGTTTTCGCACAACACGTGTCAACCTTTAGTTGCCACGCTTTTAGTGCTAATTATATGTGCATTAACCTTTCTTTTTCGGATATTGTGGTAGTTGTCCATAGAACTGGCGACCGTAATTTTCCCCAAATCTCGAATATGTAGTTAACGCGAGTTAATTGTAAACGTAACGACCGCACATTTACTTTCTTTATTAGCTTAACCCTTTTCCCAAAATTAATTTCCACCAGTTTCATTTGAATTTTTCCTTCCATTTAGATGTAATCCTTTCCTCCCTCTTTACCGACAGATTAACTTCGGCGACGATTCCTTTTCCCAAATTTCCATTAGGTACATGCGGTTTAATTTTTCACTATCATTAAGGTGGATAAGTGAGGGGGGAGGTTACAACCTTACTGGGAGTGTCGTATGCCCGCACGGTACCGCTCTACTGGTCAACGTCGAAGCATCAGTTACCTCCCCATCATCCACACACTGCTTCTCGCGGAGTGCATCCTTTATTGGACCAAACAGGTGCAAATCGAATGTGCGAGATCCAGGCTGTAGGGTGAATGAGGAACAACAGCCCAGTGAAGTTTTGTGAGCTCCTCTCGGGTGCACGGACTCTCGAGAGACCTTGCGTAGTCATGCAGAAGGAGAAGTTCGTTTCCATTTTTATGGCGACGAACACACTGAGGTTGTTTCTTCAATTTCCTAAGGGTAGCAAATTCACTTTCGAGATTATCGTTGCACCATGAGGGAGGACTTAAAACAGAATATCCCCTTCACCGTCCCAGATGACTAGAGATGGGCAAACTCGTTCGTCCTTGGGAACAAGTTCACTGGTGGCCGCTCTGTTTTGGGAACCGTTCATTTTTACTTGTTCGCAGTTCATTTGTGCTTGGTATATGGTTCTTACGAAAAATTGAAAATTAGTAGCATAGGTGACTGAAGATGGAATGCATCAAGAGGGGGCATTTGTCTCCCCCCTGGAGTACAGAGTTTTTATTCATGAGAGAATTCTCACACACTTTTAACTTTTCGTGATTCGGCGAAACTTCTCGTTTAGCCAACTGTAGCGTTATGTGGCTGATCGCAGTGACATAAGGTGGTGCGCGAAAAACCGGCCCCGAGTGCAGACTGCTCGCCAATTGCGCACTATTTGTTGACCACTAAGAGCAGAATAGATAAACACGTCATAATTGGGCAGTGAAGAAATAACAAAGAAGCTAATGCAAACAACAACTTCGAAACAACAGATGACGACTGGTGGGCGACAGTGACCAGTCTAGCACTCGGGGCCGATTTTTGTGCGCCACCCTGTACCACTGAAATAATATTGTAGAATGTACCATATTCTCTTTACAAAATGTAACACCAGACACTTGATTATGGAGCGCGGGCTTCATTCGGTTGTAAGTCGGTCTGCCTTCAAATAACAATGAACATGCCCTTTTACCTTGGATCAAAAAAAGACGGAAAATAGCCACTCGTGTGTGCCGTGTGCCGACTTCCTCTGCATGTGTAATAACAAAAACAAATCTTGCCTTTTTACAAGTATTTCTTCTGCTGTTTATCGAATAGTGAAGTAAGCTGATATGCCGTTCTGCTACCCGCAAAAATGTGTATACTACATACCACGTAACTTTTATGTAATTTACGTAATTATAAAATACATTTTAATTACCGGCCGTGGGCGCTGAATAGAATATGAAAAGAACCAGAAGTTCAGAGTTCAAAAAAGGTTTGAAACAGATCGAGAATGGGCGTGCGAGGCGAACGAAACCAACAACTCGAAACTGAAGTAACTATGAGCAGTCGGCAGTGGATCTGCGACGAGTGGCCACACGAAGGAGGACGAGTCCGACCGACCGAGACCGAGACAGACGGGAACGGGACCGAGGCTGGAACGAGACCGGCCGACGTGCCGTTGCGGGAGCGAGACCGACCGTTTCCGTTCCCGGGAACTGTAAGTAGAAAGCCGCGACCGAAGTGAACTATGAAAGACCGTTCCTTAGAATTCGTTCCTCGCTCCTTCCTTTCATCTGGGTGAACAGTTTCTTTGGACCCGTTAGCTCGCGAACGACCCATCTCTACAGAAGACCTTCACCATGACTTTACCCGCTGAGGCTACGGCTTCGAACTTTTTCTTCGGAGGAGAGATGATACGATGCCACTCCATGGATTGCCATTGTGTTTCCGGTCGGAAGTGATGAACTTATGTTTCATCGCCTTTTACGATGTTCGACAAAAAAATTGTCACGATCGGCCTGTAACGGGTAAACAATTCCGCACAGAAGGTCCTTCTTTGCTCTTTATTGTCTTCTGTTACGGCGGCGAGGAACTCAGCGGACACACACCTTTGACTTCCCCAGCTGATGGACGAGTGTGTCACCACTACCAACAGAGACGTCCAGTTGTGCAGCGAGGTGTCTGTCTGTGATCCGTCGATCACTTCGAATGAGAGTGTCCACACGTTCCACCATTCCGGGAGTCAAGCCGTGTGCGGTCGGCCAGCGCGCGGGAGATCGGACCGGTTTATGCGAGCTTGTTGCGGTGATGACAGACGCCTCGCCGAACGATTCACCGTGCTTTTGTTCACTGCCAGGTCTCCGTAGACATTCCGCAAGCGCCTATGAGCATCTGTGATGCTTTGGTTTTCCGGCAAAATAAAGTCAGTGACAGCTCTCTGCTTGGGATGCACCTCCGTCACAGACGCATTTTGAAGGCAACGTATAGCGCCACCACCTATCGAACTTCATGAAACTATAAGCGCTGAAGCGGAAATATTCCATGATGCTCCACAAAAAATTCCGCATTTTTTCAACCGAAATTGGCTGAGAAAACGTGTTGTATTACTCATTGAACGGCCCTCGTTCCTTCATTACACAGTTGGCTGTACATAGCATTTTCCTGTGGTCGACAGAGTATGACAACACTGGAATCAGATTTTAAGGGAGACAAGTCATGATGGTGCTGCAAAACTTTTTTTGAACAGTTAAGTACTCCTAACCACAGGTGGGGTCTGAAGTGCCTTTGGTTTCCCACTACATTATTCTGACAAGTAAGCTCCCCACACCGACCACCGAGTTTTTGAAGTATTTAACTTCAGTGTATATAACAGCTTCAGACGCCTGATTACTTTATAAATCAGTTGATATGCTAAATACTGACTTTAATCATAAACAATGGTCAATTAGTAGGCGATAAACTGTTTTCCTTTCGCTGTTGTGTGCGTGCGTGCGTGCGCGCGTGCGTGAGCTTGGTCCTGGGGAGTGTCATTGAGAGAAGATTTTAAAAAGGTTTGAAATTATGTATAAAGTTTGTTGGAACTCCTTAAGTGCTCTCATTCTCAAATAACAGGTGAATATAATCTGGGTAATTTTCGCGCTCTGAGTTAAATGGTCTCGAGACATATACACAATTTCTAACTTTAATTGTTGATGAAATGTGTAAAATCTTTATGGCAACATTATACTTCTTTAATTAGTAGATTACGAAAGGATTTTAAATTTTGAAATCTGCACGGTAACTATACACTGAAGGGCCAAGGAAACTGGTATAGGCATGCGTATTCAAATACAGAGGCATGTAAACAAGCAGAATACGGCGCTGCGGTCGACAGCGCCTATATAAGACAAGTGTCTGGAGGTTGTATTATCGGTTACTGCTCTTACAGTGACAGGTTATCATGATTTAGGTGGATTTGTACGTGGTGTTATATTCGGCGCACGGGCAATGGGATACAGCGTCTCAGAAGTCAGGAATCCGGTAAAACATCAGATCTCCGACATCGCCGCGGCCGGAAAAAGATCCTGTAAGAACGGGACCAACGACGACTGAAGAGAATCGTTGAACGTGACAGAAGTGCAACATTTCCGCAAATTGCTGCAGATTTCAATGCTGGGCCATCAACAAATGTCAGCGTGCGAAACATTTAACGAAACGTCATCGATCGGGCTTTCTGAGCCAAAGACCCACTCGCGTACCCTTGATGACTGCACGATGCAAAGCTTTACGCGCCGCCTGAGCCTGTCAACAGCGACACTTGACTGTTGATGACTGGATACATGTTGCCTGGTCGGACGAGTCTAGTTTCAAATTGTATCGAGCGGATGGACGTGTACGGGTATGGAATCCACGACCGTGTATGTTATTATTCAAACTGGTGGAGGCTCTGTAATGGTGTTGGCCGTATGTAACTGGAGTGATATGGGACCCTGAAACGTCTAGACACGACTCTGACAAGTGACACATACGTCAGCATTGTCTCTGATCACCTGCAGTCACTTATGTCCATTGTGCATTCCGACGGACTTGGGGAATTCCAACAGGACAATGCGACACCCCTCAAGTCCAAAATTGCTACAGAGTGGCTCCAGGAACACTCCTTTGAGTTTGAACAGTCCTGCTGACCACCAAACTCCCCAGGAATGAACATTATTGAGCATATCTTGGATGCCTTTCAACATGCTGCTCAGAAGAGATCTCCTCCGCCTCGTACTCTTACGGATTTATGGACAGCCGTGTAGGATTCATTGTGTCAGTTCCCTCCAGCACTACTTCAGACATTAGTAGAGTCCATGCTATGTCGTGTTGTGGCACTTGTGCGTGCTCGCGGGGACCCTACACGAAATTAGACAGGTGTACCAGTTTCTTTGCGTCTTCCGTGTGTCAAGCGCTGCAAAACAAATTTTTGTTGCCCTGAACCCGTTAGACAGGCAACCTGCAGCAGGCACTAGGTTACCATTTTAACTGTCAAGCCCTTGTCAGGGTTATCTACAGTTGCAAAACTCAGACCGTAGTCAAACTAGCACGCTCATTGTTAAACTTTCGCAACTACTGCAAATAATGAAACAGCAATTTTCACTGTCCCTACGTTATTTCGCACTGAGGTTAACATTCTAAGTTTCTTAGCTGCGGAGATATAATAGCAACTATTGTTTTTAACAAACTGTGAATTTTTAAATGGAATTCGATAACTCGTGAAAAGAGCACTTCAGCCGCACAGCGTGGAATAATGTACAGTGAAACATTAAGCGAAAAATTCTGGAAGCTGTGGTAAATATGAAACTGAAGTCTGCTAACACAGCAGTGCTGTTTTAGCTCAGCTACGATCCCATGAACATAGCCTTATTGCGAAGTTAAAAAAAAAAGAAGTTCAAACAAAATTTCTCGGGCAATGCGCAAATGCATCACTATCAGCAAAATGCACCGTCGAAGCACCAACACTAGATTACGAAACGGCAAGGTGAAGCGAACTTATAATGAGGTACCGCCAAAGTCAGTTTCGGCGTTAAACAACACGGAACAATAGTGTGTTCAGCCCGCCGGAGAACGCAAACAGAACCGGCGCCTTGGGCGGCAGACAGCGTTCTGGCGTTAAACAGCCGTCGAACACGCAACCTAAATGCGCTCGTGGCGTAACGTGTATGCGCAGCAGGTGCCCTGAAGGTCGCGTTCGGAGCGGTACGTGACGGCACAGGTAGTGGTCGGCCGGAGGTGAGTGTCACATTGGCAGGGAGTTGCACCCGCGCCTGCAGCCGGTTCCTGGAATCTGTACCTGCGTCACCGCCTTTAATGCATCGGAAGAGGAGTGCACACGCGGCTAGCTGTAGACACTAGCGCTGCACCATTTTAACTACGTGCCGCACCGAAGTCTTAGCAGGTAAGCGTTAGAACCGCTGCGAGATTTTGCCCACTTACCAAGGGGATCGTCCTAAGCAAAGGGTTGTTACTTTGAAGAATCTAACTCTGTTTCCACTATCAATATTCCCACTATCTTTCCTATCCCATCTACATTTACATGTATACTTCGTAACCCACTAAACAATAAATCAATGCAGCTAGTTCATACGAATATCAGCGATTCCCTATCGTCCTTGAGGGAGGGAAAAATGAGTTTCTGTAATACATGTAAATCGATCGCGGAAGGGGGGGAGGGGAGGGACAAGGAAAAGGAAGGAAAGAGAAGGAATTACTGATGTCAGCTGCATCGGGACATTACGCGGAATCAGCAGCGACGAGTGGAAATGTGTACCGGACTGGGATTCGAAACCTGGATCTCCTCCTTGCCAGGCATGTACGTTCACCACTGCCGCCTCACGGCCGACTCACATTCCCAGCGTGCGACACATATCAGCAATCCCAATCCATTTCCTCCAAGCTGACATTCCCGCAGGAGGTTGGACATACTCTGCGCATCCGCAATACAGAAGTTGGATCTATTGCCCATCGAGGCGAATCAGTTATATGAATGTATGGTGTCCGTTCTTTCGTACATGTCCGAAAGAACAGACATCACGTATCCGTGTGATTGACTTTCTACATGCCACTGGCAAAACTGAAGTGGTCTCACACTCAGGAAATGAGTGCAGCGGAGTAGGCGCTGGAATCCTGCATCGCTGTTCTAGGCAGGGTCCTAGCGGAGGTGGTATGTCGTTGGCTTCCTCCTCCTTGTTATGAGGTGTCCAGTGTGTGTGTGTGTGTGTGTGTGTGTGCGCGCGTCGTGCAGCTGACTGAGGAGTGCTTGTACAGTATAGTGTTAAGTCTGTTTTGTTAAGGATGAAGGGAAGGAAGAGGGAAAATCCTGAAGCCTGCCATAGCCCACTTCTCTCGAATAGCACAAGATGTGCCGCCGAGCTTTAACCTCCCCATCCGACAGACAGATCAGTATCACGACATCATACATGCACTCACTACACGGGATACTACGAGATTTCCGCAACGACTGGTGCTCATGAACTTTACAGTACCATCTCTGCTCCTTTTGCCAGGCAATTCCTGGCAGTGAAAACTTTCCACCACAGGGATTCGAACTGGCTTGCGAACTGGGGCAGTGATTAGCACACTGGACTCGCATTCGGGAGGACGGCGGTTCGAACTCGTGTCCGGCCAACCAGATTTAGGTTTTCTATGATTTCCTTAAATCGCTCATGCCAAATGCCACGACAGTTTGTAGGGAAGCAGCCTACTCACGCCGTATAAAATTCACATCAGTCTTTCCATTGTGTGCCAGCCAGTCCGCTGTAACTAGCTCTGACGTCATAAATGTTGCGCAATACTTTAAAAATCAAGTAAATAACCTGACACGTTTCTAGCATGTCAGGAGTAATACTAAATCAATGTGTGTTGAGTATCAGTTCAATAACTTTAACCATTTCCGAAATTTGGACGTTATTCTGTAAAAATCATTGGCGCAACAGAAAAGAGCTAGAAACTTAAAAATTTATATTTGGATTCCTTTTTCATAATAATTTAGTAGAAACAGTATTCTGGATCTCACAAATTAAAATTTTAGTTGAAATTCATGATTTTCTGGTTTTTGTCTTAAAAATTAAGGAAGCAAGATAGATTAAGTAGGCGAATAAATAAAGCTAGGATGTTTAAATTTAAGTAGAAGGGAAATCCGCTATAATCATAAAGATGTGAGCAGTTTCAACTGAATGACTATAAAACTATATCGATAGCTTATCTCCAAAGGGCAAGTTCAGAGCTCGTCTACTGTGTGTAGTGTAATTAAATTAATTCTCTCGCCCAAAATATTTGACTTAGCCACGTCAGACTTTTATTATGATTACTTACCTGTGTGCTGGATGCACATTTAAATTGAGAGCTTCATCGGCCATCAGCAAAGGAAGCAATGATTTATTCGATAATTTAAAGTGGTGTATTACTAGCTCAGCGGCTAGTCGGGAGAACGGATTTGATCAGGCGTTCCCTTAGCCGTCCACACCGCGGCTTTATATATAAGAACGCTGCGCGAGAGAAAAAGGCCCCAGTTCTCTCCAGACGCTGATTAGCGCGCCACCTGTGCCGGGAGTCGCGTCGCGTCAGTATCATTGCTATAAACAGCCTCGGATGCCGCAATAAGTTACTCGGGATACGCGTAACCATGAAATCGTTTTCGAGTGAAGTGTTAATTCTGGGATGACTTTAATGATCTACCTTCAGTTTGCGTATGTCGTTCAAATGGTTCAAATGGCTCTGAGCACTACGGGACTCAACAGCTGTGGTCATTAGTCCCCTAGAACTTAGAACTAGTTAAACCTAACTAACCTAAGGACATCACAAACATCCATGCCCGAGGCAGGATTCGAACCTGCGACCGTAGCGGTCTTGCGGTTCCAGACTGCAGCGCCTTTAACCGCACGGCCACTTCGGCCGGCTGCGTATGTCGTATTTTCACGTACCGCCGCGGGACAGACATTCTACCATTATTTAGCGTGGCGTTTGATGAACATTACCATCAAATTATGGCAAGCATTCACTTAAACATTTAATTTGAACAGTTATAGTTGCATCAGCGCATTAGACTCTGAACTGCTCTGGTAGTTGGATTGTGTGGATTTTTTTTTCGTCTGTGACTTTCAGAATATAGTGAACATTTTAGAGAGAATGGTTTTTGATTATGAATCCCAGACAATCTCCTAATTCCTCAGAGCTATAAGCTGTAGCTATAAATGTATTTCTCAGATGAAGTGGGCACTAGGAATTCTAATTACAGGCTTCACGTTATGCTAATCACTTTCTGGTTGCCAATATTGTAGTTAGAGAGCCAGTGTTGAGAACGGCAAACAACAGCATAAATAAAAGGAACATTTTAATAACTCAATAATTCCACCCGCCACCCCACAAGTTCTTTTGAAGGGGTACAGCCGATTTCCTTCCCCACCCTTGACACAATCCAAGCTTGTGTTCCGTCTCTAATAACCTCGATGTCGACGGTACGTTAAACCCAATCTCCCTTTCTTTCTTTTTTCAAGCGCCACCGCACAGTCGTGTGTTAACGACCGCGGCTACAGTGTCAAGTAAGAGCGTGGTCGGCATTACATACAGATTATAAAAGATATCGCCTTAGATGTTTGACATCCCAGCAGACGGAACCCTTGTCCTTCATGCAATGTCCGTAGGGCATCAGTTTACTTGACTGAAATACACAAGAACATACATGCCTGCAGCATACGCGTCGCGTTTATCAAAGCTGTTAGAGGACGACTGGTAAGCATTGGTCCATCGACAAAAATGAAGATTGGATACTGCAAGTGGACAATGATCCGAAGCAATCTCAATATACAGGGTTATTACAAATGATTGAAGCGATTTCACAGCTCTACAATAACTTTATTATTTGAGATATTTTCACAATGCTTTGCACACACATACAAAAACTCAAAAAGATTTTTTAGGCATTCACAAATGTTCGATATGTGCCCCTTTAGTGATTCGGCAGACATCAAGCCGATAATCAAGTTCCTCCCACACTCGGCGCAGCACGTCCCCATCAATGAATTCGAAAGCATCGTTGAAGCGAGCTCGCAGTTCTGGCACGTTTCTTGGTAGAGGAGGTTTAAACACTGAATCTTTCACATAACCCCACAGAAAGAAATCGCATGGGGTTAAGTCGGGAGAGCGTGGAGGCCATGACATGAATTGCTGATCATGATCTCCACCACGACCGATCCATCGGTTTTCTCCTTACAGAGGCATCCAGAAGCTTTAAACTGCGCATACCATCGCCGAATGGAGTTAGCAGTTGGTGGATCTTTGTTGAACTTCGTCCTGAAGTGTCGTTGCACTGTTATGACTGACTGATGTGAGTGCATTTCAAGCACGACATACGCTTTCTCGGTTCCTATCGCCATTTTGTCTCACTGCGCTCTCGAGCGCTCTGGCGGCAGAAACCTGAAGTGCGGCTTCAGCCAGACAAACCTTTATGAGTTTTCCTACGTATCTGTAGTGTTTCGTGACCATATATCAATGAATGGAACTACAGTGAATTTATGAAATCGCTTCAATCATTTGTAATAGCCCTGTATATATTCTTTACTGTCGTTTCTTGTTAACAACATCAGCCGCGTCCATTTTCAAAAAGCTACTAAAAGAACTCAAAAATCTCAGCAGTAACCCAAGCGCTTTCAAATTGAAACTGAAGGGTTTCCTTCTATTCTGGCGAGGACTTCCTTGAAAAATTAAGCTGATTTCTTTGTTAAATTGTTGATTGAGTTTACTTATGGCTTGATTCTTTTTGGATTCATAACATTTTATTTTACCTGTTATTACTTGTATGTTTTAATTTCATGTAGTGACACTTTCCATGACCTTGGAGATTTTCTCCTCAATTTGATCCTATGGAACTAGACGTGTAAATAAATAAATAAATAAATAAATAAATAAATAAATAAATGGGCCTACACACGGAAATTTGAAGTTTGCGGTAATACCTTACGGGACCAAATTGCTGATGTCATTGTTCCCTTAGCTTACACACTGCTTAATCTAACTTAAAGTAGCTTACGTTAAGGACAACACACACACACCCATGGCCAAGGGAGGACTTGAACCTACAACAGGGGGAGCCGCGAGAACCGTGAAAAGACGCCTAAGACCGCGTGTCTATACCCGCGCGGCCCAACACATACAAGTCGGAACGTGCGAGATCCCGCCTGTAGAGTAAATGAGGAAAAACATCCCAGTGAAGTTTTGTGAGCTGCTCTCTGGTCCGCACACTTGTTCAAATGGCTCTGAGCACTATGGGACTCAACATCTGCGGTCATCAGTCCCCCATAACTTAGAATTACTTAAACCTAACTAACCTAAGGACATCATACACATCCATGTCCGAGGGAGGATTCGAACCTGCGACCGTAGCTGTCACGCGATTCGAGACTGAAGCGCCTAGAACCGCTCGGCCACCACGGCCGGCCCGCACACTTGTGTAAGGCCTTGCGTTGTCATGGAAAAGGTAATGTTCTTTGCATTTTTGTGGCGATGAACACGCTGAAGTCGTTTCTCCAAATTCCGGAGAGTAGCGCTTTATAATTCACAGTTGATCACTGCACAATGAGGGAGGGCAGAATAACCCGATCAGAGCCCCAAAGACAGTCGCCATGACTTATATTGGCTGAGGGTGCAGCTTTGAACTTTTTGTTAGGAGGAGAGGTGGTGTGGTGCCAATCCATGGATTGCCATTTTCTTTCCGGGTCGGAGTGATGAACCCCTGTTTCATAGGCTCTGACGGTGTCCTTCCAAAAATTGTCACAATCGGCGTCGCAACGCGTAAGCAATTCCGCACAGATGGTCTTTCGTTGCTCTTTATTGGTCTTCGGTTAAGCGGAAAGAAACTCAGGGTGCAGACACCTTTGAGTAACTCATCTGGTGGACGAGCTTGTCAGCACTATCCAGTTGAGCAGCGAGGTATTTAATTGTAATCCGTCGATCATCTCGAATGAGGCTGTCCGCACGTTCCAGCATTGCAAGAGTCACAGCTGTGTGCGGCCGGCTAACATGTGGGAGATCGGACAAGTCTGCGCGACCTTGTTACAATGACGACAGACGCCTCGCCCAACGACTCACCGTGCTTTTGTTCAATGCCAGGTCTCCGTAGTCGTTTTATAAGTACGGCAATTTGCAGCGATCAGGTTTCCCGTCAAAGGCAACTCAATCATAGCTGTCTGCTTGGAACGCACCTCCGTTACAGACGCAATTTTGAAGGGTACGTTTAGCACCGTCACCTATCGGAAGCTGATGAAACTACAGGGGTTGAAACGGTAATATTTCACGACGTCCCGCAACAAATTTCGCATGTTTTCAACCGGTAATAGCCGAGAAAAAAATTTACTTTATTACATAACGTACGCCCTTAAAAAATAAAAATAGAGCCCAAAGACTACCGGAATGTGACGGCAGGTAAGCCACAAAAAGTATGTCCTTCGCTATGTCTTGCCCCATTCAGTCTGACAAGGGAACCTCCCCATCGCACCCCCCTCAGAGTCAGTTATAAGTTGGCACAGTGGATAGGCCTTGAAAAACTGAACACAGATCAATTGAGAAAACAGGAAGAAGTTGTGTGGAACTACGAAAAAATAAGCAAAATATACAAACTGAGTAGTCCATGTACAAGATAGGCAACATCAAGGACAGTGTGAGCTCAGGAGCGCCGTGGTCCCGTGGTTAGCGTGAGAAACTGCGGAACGAGAAGTCCTTGGTTCAAGTCTTCCCTCGACTGAAAAGTTTACTTTATTTTCGCAAAGTTATGATCTGTCCGTTCGTTCATTGACGTCTCTGTTCACTGTAATGAGTTTAGTGTCTATGGTTTGCGACCGAACCGCAAAACCGTGCGATTAGTAGACGAAGGGACGTGCCTCTCCAATGGAAACCGGAAACATTTGATCGCAAGGTCATAGGTCAACCGATTCGTCCACAGGAAAACACGTCTGATATATTGTATACGACACTGGTGATACGATGTGCGTCACATGACAGGAGTATGTTGTCGACCCACCTAACTTGGCGAATGGGTAAAAAGATTCTTCTACCTTGCCCAATTTAGGTTTTCTTGTGGATGTGATAATCACTCCCAAAAAAGTGATGAAAACATAAGAGTTTGTCACTTAAACTGAAAACAAAAAATTAAACTTTTCACTCGAGGGTAGACTTGAACGAAGGACCTCTCGTTCCGTAGCTGCTCACGCTAACCACGGGACCACGGCGCTCCTGAGCCCACACTCTCCTTTATGTTGCTTATCTTACACATGGACTACTCAGTTTGTATATTTTGTTTATTTTTTCATAGTTCCACACAACTTCTCCCTGTTTTCTCGATTGATCTGTGTTCAGTTTTTCAAGGCCTATCCACTGTGCCAACTTATAACTGAATCTGAGAGGGGTGCGATGGGGAGGTTCCCTTGCAATTAGTAGTGATTTGCCCGTTCATCACACGGAAGGGAACGAAAGTGTCACTCCTACAGGCACGCCGTTTCGTTCGCACTGCAAGTGCTTCAACCTCACACTAAGTGACGCCAGTCGTGTGTTAAGATTCACCGGAACCTACTCCTTTGTCACGTTGTCTTGCTTAGTCCTCTCTGAAACTTGATGGTAGTCCTGTGTACCTACCTACGCTTTCAATACATGAGCTCTGCATCGTTTATCATTACGTACCGACAGTGAAGACTGCTTTCAACTAAATACTGCGTTTTGCTTTACTCAAATTTCAGAATGTATCAATACTTTTGTCACCTCTTATTTCTTTCTTATTAGATCTGTGGCGTCCTCCCACTTCTCATTGTGTCCAAACTGACCGGGGGCGCCCTGCAAGTAGGAACTTTGCCACGCCTTACAAGGTCGGATGCTCAATAGGTAACCAGCTCGAAACCCCGGCGGCCTGTTAATATTTACCGCGCCTGTAAACTGGGCCAAGCTCCTTTCATTTTCGCCGCCCGGGATTGCGAGAGCTGTAGCGAGGTGAGGTAGCCACACCGTATCTCGCTGCTATCCAACACACCTGCGACAAACGCTGTTACTAAGGAATTCTACTCGCATTTCTAACCTGCAATGCCTCCCCAGCGTCCTACGTATTATAACATACATTCAAGACAAAATCGCAATGTCACCTTCCACGTCACAGTCACAGTAGTGCGTAATGTTACATCCAAGGTATCAGAAGTGTGTCAACTTTTCTAATAACATAACATATATAGTATGTCGCAAAAGTCGATACTGCGCTCAATATAGCGAAAATGGGAGGCAGGGACCGGGTGGATATGGATGTGAGCAAAGGGGTTGTGGTGAGTGGGTGGGTGGAACTTCTTGGATGAGCTGCGAGAGCTAGCTATCATCTTCGTATTCGCCATACTGGATTCAGCTCACATTACTTCAATGGGAGAGGGATCATGTGATACATGTTTTGTTGTTGTTGTTGTTGTTGTTATTGTTGTTGTCTTCAGTCCCGAGACTGGTTTGATGCAGCTCTCCATGCTACTCTATGCTGTGCGAGCTTCTTCATCTCCCACTACTTACTGCAACCTACATCCTTCTGAATCTGTTTAGTGTGCTCATCTCTTGGGCTCCCTCTACGATTTTTACCCTCCACGCTGCCCTCCAGTACTAAATTGGTGATCCCTTGATGCCTCAGAATATTTCCTACTAACCGATCCCTTCTTCTAGTGAAGTTGTGCCACAAATTTCTCTTCTCTCCAATTCTATTCAATACCTCATTAGTTATGTGATCTACCCATCTAATCTACAGCATTCTTCTGTAGCACCACATTTCGAAAGCTTCTATTCTCTTCTTGTCCAAACTATTTATCGCCCACGTTTCACTTCCATACATGGCTACACTCCATACAAATACTTTCAGAAACGACTTCCTGACACTTAAATCTATACTCGATGTTAACAAATTTCTCTTCTTCAGAAATGCTTTCGCTGCCGTCGCCAGTCTACATTTTATATCCTCTCTACTTCGACCATCATCAGTTATTTTGCTCCCCAAATAGCAAAACTCCTTTACTACTTTAAGTGTCTCATTTCCTAATCTAATTCCCTCAGCGTCACCCGACTTAACTCGATTACATTCCATTATCCTCGTTTTGCTTTTGTTGATGTTCATCTTATACCCTCCTTTCAAGACACTGTACATTCCGTTCAACTGCTCTTCCAAGTCCTTTGCTGTCTTTGACAGAATTACAATGTCATCGGCGAACCTCAAAGTTTTTATTTCTTCTCCATGGATTTTAATATCTACTCCGAATTTTTTTTTTTTTCCTTCTGCTTGTTCAGTATACAGATTGAATAGCATCGGGGAGAGGCTACAACCCTGTCTCACTCCCTTACCAACCACTGCTTCCCTTTCATGTCCCTCGACCCTTATAACTGCCATCTGCTTTCTGTACAAATTGTAAATAGCCTTTCGCTCCCTCAATTTTACCCCTGCCACCTTCAGAATTTGAAAGAGAGTATTCCAGTCAACATTGTCGAAACCTTTCTCTAAGTCTACAAATGCTAGAAACGTAGGTTTGCCTTTCCTTAATCTAGCTTCTAAGATAAGTCGTAGGGTCAGTAGTGCCTCACGTGTTCCGATATTTCTACGGAATCCAAACCGATCTTCCCCGAGGTCGGCTTCTACCAGTTTTTCCATTCGTCTGTAAAGAATTCGCGTTAGTATTTTGCAGCTGTGACTTATTAAACTGATACATGTTTTAAGGTTAGAATTTGACGAGAAACACGGTAGTGAAGTCCGTTTTGCAGTAACTTTGATAGGTAAAAGATTATGGATAATTTGTTATAATATATGTAATTCGTCATACAGTATGCTCAATCTTGATCACATTTTGTTCCTGTCGTTACAGGTGTGCCGTTAATGTGGAGGACACAATACCACTGATTAAAAAAGAGACGATCGAAATCGTCGTTCTAGCTGGTGGCCGGGGTTCCAAGGCTGTTATCAGGGACTTGAACCAGCGACAGCTTCGCGGGGAACCAGTCACTGAAAGTGCCGTCAGCAACATCATAAAGTTTCAAGCAATGGGATAGGTGGCAGATAAGCCCCGATCCGGCCATCCCCGCACAGCAACTGACCGAGGCAGCTTTATCAGCAGTGGCCACGAGTCCCCGTCCGAGGCGCCGTGTGACTCGCCCAATGACATGCCGTTCCTCGGAGCAGTAGCCACCGAATCCTACAGCGACAGAAATGGCACGCAACTCCAACAACATCTGGCGCAAGACGACCCTGACCGGGAGATGCAGTTTTCTGCGTGGGTGTTGGCAAAACACGCCACCGACAACTATATTTCTTACAAAATATTCCTTAGTGATGTGGCGAATTTTTACATCAATGAGCAGATCAAAAACAACAACCTGCGTCACTGGTCATCGGACAACCCAAGTCCAGTAATACCACGACAAAGATAATGATACAATGTAACTGTTTGCTTTTCTCTGCCATCTAGGAACGGACAGAGTGGCACCTCGTAACATGTGGCTTTTTTATTTCTTTTGCTTTTGACTCCTCAGTCGTCCGACTGGTTCGATTCGGTCCGCCACGAATTCCTCTCTCGTGCCACCCTTTTCAACTCTTATTAGCACTTGCATCCAACGTCCTCAATTATTTGGCGAATGTATTCCGGTCTCTGTTTTCCCCCCACAGTTTTTATGCTCTACAGCTCCCTCTAGTTCTATGGAAGTTATTCGCTGATGTTTTAACACATGCCCCATCAATCTGTCCCTTCTTCTCAGTGTTTTTCATACGCTCCTCTCTTCCCCGATTCTGTGGAGAACCTTCTCATTCCTCACCGGTCCGCCTAACTTTCAATATTCTTCTATAGCACCGTATCTCAAATGCTTCGATTCGCTTCGGGGTTCCGGTTTTCCAACACTCCATGATTCATTACCATACAGTTCTGTACTCAATTCTCAGGAAGTCCTACGTTTTATGCCAGTGGACTTCTGGATGGGAATGCCCTGTTTGCCTGCGCTAGTCTGCTTTTTATGTCCTCTTTTCTTCGTCCGTAAAAGAATTCATTAACTTCGTCTACATTGTGATCACTGATTTTGATGTAAAGTTTCGAGCTATTCTCATTTCTGCTACATCTCACTACTTTTGCCGTTTCACTGATTGCTCTCAACTCATATTAAGACTGTTCATTCAATTTAAAGGATCCTGTAATTCTTACTGGGGGTTAGCAATATCAGCCAATCTTATCACCGACATCCTTTTACCCTAAATTTTCATCCCAGAACTGAACGTTTCTTATACAGAGTGAACAAAAAATGCCGCACTTTGAGGTCGGCATGCGATTCCCTATCTAGATCCAAGATAAAAGTTTATCTAGCAAAATCAAATCGGGTGCATTTTGAAAAACATATGAAAATGGAACTGGTAAGTCTGTCACATCGTGCAGCGCATCGGAATGCAGACAGGAACGTGTATTACCCCGTACCACCTCCCAAGTTGTCGTAGCTCACGGAGAAGACTACTGAGACATCAAACCGACATCCACCATGAAGTTATTGTTTGAATTCACATTAGAATTCTCTTATTTTTTTAAGTCGTCCGTTCCGATTTCTCATCGTTTAAAAGCAGACCATCATTTTGTCACATGAGGATAGTCTATCGCAAATTGCATACATTTGCGTGCTAACCGCGCAGTGCACTACCACAGCTGGTCCTGTCGAGTTCACTTAGGATGGCTTCCCGACGGAGTAAACAAACGATGACCCGGTCAATGTGATTTTGTTGCCGGGTGCATATGATAACCACGCTGCTGCTGCTGCTGCTGTTGCTCTTGAGTATGCTGCACGGTACCCTCAAAGGCACCATCCCGATAGGAACGTTTTTCCTTGCCTGAAGGAATGACTCCGGCAAACCGGTAATCTTCGTCCACAAATAATGGACAGAGGTTGTCTAAGGACTAAACATGCTCCACGAGCAGATGACGCAATTCTTGAAACTGTTCACCTCGGCGAAGTACACGTGATACTGCAAGGCAGTTCCAGACCTCTCGTACTGCTTGTTTAAGTGCTGCACGATGAAGAATTGCATCCATATCATTGCACGTTAACTCAGCGACCGACACCAGAAGACCACATTCGACGAGTACAGTTTTGTGAATGGCTTCCGCATCAAGTGGAAGATAACCAACATTTTACACATAACTGACGAATCTAGCTTCTTTAGTGAAATCGGCCGGAGTGACCGAGTGGTTCTAGGCGCTACAGTCTGGAACCACCGACCGCTACGGTCGTAGGTTCGAATCCTGCGTCGGGCATGGATGTGTGTGATGTCCTTAGGTTAGTTAGGTTTAAGTAGTTCTAAGTTCTAGGGGACTGATGACCTCAGAAGGTAAGTCCCATAGTGCTCAGAGCCATTTCACTCGTGAAAGTATTTTCAACCTCCGAAGCAGCCATTAGTCATTACTGGTCTGAACAGAACATACACGTCACCCGTGAACGAGGCTTTCAGGAACACTTTAGCATAAACATGTGTAGGATGGTATCATGGGCGGCGTGCTTTTTCGATCATTACGCACTGCCAGAGAAGTTGATTGCGCTAATGTACCGCCTGTTTGTTTGTTGTACTTTTCCTGACGCATTAGGAAACGTTCCACTTGGTGTTCGGCGACAGCTGTGGTTTGTTTCAGCACGATGTTATATCGCCACACTTTGGAATGAATTTGCGTAACTACACTCAAGAGCCAAAGAAACTGGTACACCTGCCTAATATCGTGGAGGGCCCCGCGAGCAAGCAGAAATGCCGCAACACGACGCGGCATGGACTCAACTAATGTCTGAAGTACTGCTGGAGGACACTGACACAGTAACTCCTACAGGGCTGTCCATAAACCCGTTAGAGTACGAGAGGGTTGAGATCTCTTCTGAATAGCACGCTGCAAGGCTCAAAATGTTCATGTCTGCGGTGTTTGGTCGCCAGCAATGTTTGAACTCAGAAAAGTGTTCCTGGAGCCACTCGGTAGCAATTATGGACATGTGGGGTGTCTCATTGTCCTGCCGGAATTACCAAGTCCGTCGGAATGCACAATGGACATGAATGGATGAAGGTGATCACACAGGATGCTTACGTACGTGTCACTTGTCATTGTATTTAGATGTATCAAGGATCCCTTATTAGTCCAACTGCACACGCCCTACGCCGTTACAGAGCCTCCCCCAACTTGAACAGACCCCTGTTAACATGAAGGGTCCATGGATTCATGAGGTTGTCCCCATACCCGTACACGTAAATCCCTCGATACAATTTGAAACAGAACTTGTCGGACCACGCAATATGTTTTCAGTCATCGACAGACGAATGTCTGTGTTGACGGGCCCAGGCGAGGCGTAAAGCTCTGTGTTGTGCAGTAATGATGGGTACACGAGTGGGATTTCGGCTCCCAAAGCCTATATCGATGATTTTCATTGAATGGTTGGCACGCTCACACTTCTTGATCGCACAGCATTGAAATCTGCAGCAATTTGCGGAAGAGTTGCACTTCTGTCACGCTCGACGATTCTCTTCAGTCGTCATTGGTCGCGTTATTGTAGGATCTTTTTCCGCCCGCAGCGATGTCGGAGATTTGATGTTTTATCTGATTTCTCATATTCCAGGTGCGGACATGAAATGGTCGTACAGGAAAATCCCCATTCCATCGGTACCTCGGAGATACTGTGCCCTATCGCTCGTGCGCCGACCATAAACAGCACATCCAAACTTACTTAAATCCTAATAACCTGCCATTGTAGCAGCAATAACCGATTTAACAACTGCGCAAGACACTTGTTGTCTTATGTAGTTGTTGCCGATCGCCGCGGCGTATTCTGCCTGCTCTGTATTTAGATAGCATGCCTATATCGGTTTCTTTGGCGCTTTGTGCATTTAAATGAAGTGGGAAATGAGTTGGTAGTGGAGGTGCAATGTTCTGGCTTCCACGTTCCTCGGACTTTAATACACTAAATTTTTGTTTGTGGGGACAGCCATGGGCCTACACGACCTAATAACTCGCGTGCATCTGGCTTCGGCAACGGTGGATGCAGGTGTGTTGTGTGGAGTCCAGTGAATGGCGAAGAGTTTGCAAATGCAAAGTGGTCGCTTTTAACATCATCTGTAAAGTGAACGTTGGTCGTACGTGTACAAACCGGCTCTTTGAAGATAACCCTGGACATCAAACGTACAGAATGGAATTGTTGTTGGAAACAGATCATGTTAACGTATCCAATTTTTTTCTGTGGGCTTTATTTGCGTCATGGACGAAACAAAGTGATCGTTTACGTTTGTAGGAAGTTCATGTTACATTTTCATGTTTAAATAACGTTAACAGTAACAGAAAGAAATACACAAGATACCACACGGTGGAGGTGTAAATTGTATCCAATTTGATGCTTTAACTGAAAAAAGAAATATGTTGGGCGCAAATGCGACTCGAACATCTGCAATTCCGTTTCCCACAGCATTGCCTCGCCTCACTGAGGTAAACTTCCTGTTCTTGGCTACGCCGCACGCATAACATTGTTGCCAGAGCCTCGTTTTTTAAACCGCATTTCTATTAAACCTATTGGCGAGACCAGGTTCTGCTTGATACACTGTTGTCTTTAACTGAGATCAGGAACCGCATCGCATGCCGACCGCCAAGTGCGGCATTTTTTTCTTCACCCCGTAGTTTCGCCATTGTTTCCTCGACGTATAGATAGAACAGTAGGGGCGTAAGACTACGTCTCTATCTTACACTGTTTTTAATCCGACCACTTCGTTCTTGGTCTTCTATTATTCCCTCTTGGTTCCTGTACGTATCACCCGTCTTTCCCTGTAGCTTACTTCTGTTTTTCCTTAGAATTTCAAACACCGTGCATCATTTTATATTGTAGAATGCTTTTCTTAGGTCGGCAAATCCTATGAATGTGTAACGACCTTTCTTAGGTCTTGCTTCTATTGTCAATCGAAACGTCGGAACTGCCTCTGTGGTGCCCTTACCTTTCGGAAAACTTAAGTGATCGTCATGTAACAGATTCTCAGTTTTCTTTATCATTTTCCTGGTGGCTCAAGGAGTGTAAACGTTTTTGCGAATAAAAATTTACAGTAATGTACTTGAGAAATTTAGTGTTCAGAAATGTACCTCATATTGAACAGTTTTTTTTCTTTGATTCATCAGCCTTCTGAGTGGTTTGATGCAGTCCGCCATGAATTCCTCTCCTGTGCTAACCTCTTCATCTCAGAGTAGCACCTGCACAACCTACATCCTCAATCATTTGCTGGATGTATTTTAGTCGCTTTCTTCCTCTGCAGTTTTGGCCTCTACAGCTCCCTCTGCCACCGCGGAAGTCATTCCCTGGTGTCTTAACAGTTGTCTTATCATCCTGTTCTTTCTCCTTCTCAGTGCTTTCCACATATTCCTTTCCACTCCGATTCTGCGCAGAACCTCCTCACGCCTTACCTTATCAGTCCACCTAACTTTCAACATTCGTCTGTAGACCACATCTCAAATGCTTCGAGTCTCTTCTGTTCCGGTTTTCCCACAGTCCATGTTTCACTATTATGCAATGCTGTGCTGTGCTCCAAAGGTATGTTTTCATAAATTTCTTGCTCAGATTAAGGCCTATGTTTGATACTAGTAGACTCCTTTTGGCCTGGAATACCCTTTCTGCTTTTGACGTCGTCTTTGTCCCATCCGTCAATAGTTATTTTGCTGCCTAGGTGGCAGAATTCCTTAACTTCATCTACTTCGTGACAGTCAACCGTGATGTTAAGTTCCTCACTGTTCTCATTTCTGCTACTTCTCATTACTTTTGTCTTGCTTCGATTTACGCTCAATATAAATTCTGTACTCCTGAGATTCTTCATTCCATTCAGCATATCATGTAATTCTTCTTCACTTTCACTCAGGATAGCAATGTCATCAGCGATCGTATCACTGATATTCTTATACCTTGAATTTTATTTCTACTCCTGAACCTTTCTTTCACTTCCATCACTGCTTCTCCGGTTTACAAACTGAAGAGTGCAGGCGGAAGACTACATCCCTGTCTTACATCCTTTTTTACACGAGCACTTAATTCTTGGTCGTCCACTCTCATTATTCCCTTTTGGCTTTTGTACGTATTGTACGTTACCCGTCTCTCCCTATAGCTTACCCCTATTTTTCCCAGAATTTCGAATATCTTGCACCATTTTACGTTGTCGAAGGCTTTTTCCAGGTCGACAAATCCTATGAACGAGTGTCTTGATTTTTCTTTAGTCTTGCTTCCATTATTAATCGCAATGTCGGTCAGAATTGCCCATCCGGTGCCGTTAGATTTCCTAAAGACAAACTAATCCTCATCTAACACATCCTAAATTGACAAATTGCCTATTGGCTTCTGTCTCGAGTTCTTCGGCCGACGTTCATCTAATGATTTTACTGACGTTTCGCCAGGACGAGTGGCTGGCATTGTCAAAGCTTCACCCTTGTCAAAGCTTCACCCTCTATTGCCGGTGGTGAACTGGAGCCGAGCTCGCGGCCGCAGACTATATGTACCTGGCGCACCAACGTCCGAGGGCTTCTCAGCGGTCATTTCCGGTGCGGTTCTCCTCTTGCTACCTGCGACGGTCGTTCGCTGCGGTACGGGAAGCCAGGATCCGTTTACCTTAAGGCTTTCCTCTTTCTTGTTGAAACTGTTTGCGTGTTTTTGTATTTCTACAGCTTCTCTGAACAAGCGCGTGTGATAGTGCTTCTCTGCAGCCAGAACTTCCCTGTCGGCGAATTTTATTACGTGTTCGGCCTCACTCAGTGCGTGCTCTGCCACGGCCGATTTCTCCACGTGCACCAACCTGTAATGTCGCTTATGACCTTTTATCCTGGTGTTGACTGACCGTCCAGTCATTCGGACATAAACTTTTCTTCATGTGCATGGTATACGGTATATTCCCGACATTGCAAGTGGGTCCCTTTTCTCCTTTGCCGATCGAAGACACTCTTTGATGTTCCTTGTCGGTTTGAAAACGTCTTTACGCCATGTTTGCGCAGAGCACGCACTGAGTGAGACGGGACACGTAATAAAATTGGCCGACACGGAAGTTCTGGCTGTAGAGAAGCACTATCACATGCGCTTGTTCAGAGAAGCTGTAGAAATACAAAAACACGCGAACAGTTTCAACAAGGAAGAGGAAAGCCTTAAGGTAAACGGATCCTGGCTTCGCGTACTGCATCGAAAGACCGTCGCAGGTAGCAAGAGGAGAACCGCACCGGAAATGACCGCGGAGAAGCCCTCGGGCGTTGGCGCGCCAGGTACATATAGTCTGCGGCGTGCACACTTGAAACTGACCAGGTGGTTACACAGCTTGTAGCCCAGCCAGCGCGCACCGAAATCAGACGCACAACAACAAACGAAATGACATGGGCTATTATGCACTCCACACCTAGGAAAGCCCCTGGTCACGATGGCATTCAGAACCGCGTTCTCCAGGAGCTCACGGTCAAAGCCATAGAATATCTCACCTACATTACGAATGTCATCCTCAAACACCAACACTTCCCTGCCTGTTGGAAGGCGGCCAAAGTCCTGATGTTCAGGAAGCCAGGGAAGACCACTCCCTCCCACAAAATTACCGACCCATTAGCCTGCTGAGCGCGCTCAGCAAGGTCGTTCAGAAGGTGATTCTAAAACGATTCACTCGGTTTTGCATTGACAATGACACCCTGCGCCCGGAGCAATTCGGATTCAGGAACCACCTCTCGACAACACAACTACTACTGAGAGTCGTAGAATACATAACACACGGCTACAACAGGAACAAAGCAACTGGGTCAGTGTTCCTTGACATCGAGAAAGCTTTCGATCGTCTCTGGCACAATGGCCTCATCCGCAAACTCACGGACGCTGGGTTCCCCGACGGACTCGATGTCTCGCACACTTGTACCTCACTAACAGAAGTTTCAACACTGACATGCATGGTAAACAATCGACACAACATATTATTCAAGCAGGGGTACCCCAAGGTAACATCCTAGGGCCCCTCTTGTTTAATCTCTACATTAATGATATTCCAACGACACAAAACACGACGGTTGCCATCTACGCGGATGACACGGCCATCCTTGCGCAAGATTGGAAACCGTCAAACACTAATAACAGACTTCAGACAGTACTCAGAACTGTCGAGCCTTGGTTGGAGAAGTGGTGTATTAAAGTAAACGTCGACAAGTGCGAGGCAGTTCTGTTCACTCGCAGGCCGAAATTACTGCGCAAACACCAAAATTGTAGACCAATAAAACTACACGCAAGTCCAATACCCTTCGCTGCGAAAGTCACATACCTTGGCGTTTGGCTAGACCGGAAGCTTACATGGGGGGACCACATACAATACATGACCAACAGGGCAAACGCGAGGCTCAAACAACTTTATCCTATGCTCAACAGGAACAGTACACTGAATAGGAGGGTGTCTAGGACATTATACATGACACTGATTAGACCGCTGATGACATACGCAGCTCCTGTCTGGGGATACGCAGCGTCCACACACCTGGACCGCCTCCAGAAAATACCGAACAAGGTATTACGTATCATGAGCAATGCTCCCCGATACACACGGACAGCGGACCTTCACCGAGAATACCGACTGGAGACTCTCCAGGAGGTATTAAAAAAA